>NW_024081865.1:0-135620 GCF_003009895.1 Hyaena hyaena | reverse complement strand
TCTGTGACTCCCTCTCTCTCTGACCCTCCCCTGCTCACGCTGTCTCTCTCTCTCTCTCTCCTAGAAATAAATAAAAAAAAACATTAAAAAATTTAGAAGAAAAAAAAAAAAGGTTGCTAAAGGAGGCAATATAAAGTTATAAAGTGCTGTAAGAACACAGTCAGGGGAATAATTAACCCTGCTTAACAAAGGGATTCAGTAATAAGATGGATAAATAATCCCTTAGGAAAAAAATAGTTCACATAGAATAGAAAATAATGGTCGTATATTACATAATGAGGATTTGATTTCAGACTATCCCTGAACAGGATGATTTGACTTATGATTTTTCTACCTGACAGTGGTGTGAAAGTGACACACATTCAGTAGAAACAGTACTTTGAATTTTGATCTTTTCCTTTGGCTAGCGACAAGTGCTGAGAGCCATTCTAAGAGGTATAAATTAATGTCTCTTTGTGGTTTTGATTTGTATTTCCCTACCAACTAGTGACAGTGGGGAACCTTTTCACATACCTGGTGGTCATTTTGTGTCTCCTTTAGAAAAATGCCTTTCAGATCTTTTGCTCATATTTTAAGTTGGATTATTTACTTTTTGCTCTTAAGTTATATGAGTTTTTGGTGAATTTTGAGTATTAACACCTTATCATTTATATGGTTTGCAAGTAATATCTCTTATTCTATGGGTCACTTTCTCAATTCTTTGTTTCCTTTGTTGTATAGGAGCTTATTAATTTGCTGTGATCCCACTTAATTTTAGTTTATGTTGGTTGTGCTTCTGGTATCTTAGCCTAGAAATCATTGCCAAGATCATTATCAACATTTTTCTATGTTTTCTTCTAGAAATTTTACAGTTTCAGATCTCTTACATTTAAGTTTTATACTTATTTTGAGTAAATTTTTGTGAGTAGTAGGAGATAGAGGTCCAGTTTAAGCTGTGTTACACTGGTTGCCTGTTTGTTTTTTTTTGTTTTTTTTTTTTCATTTTTCTCCCTACAATCTAGTACTTCATGGGTTTTTATATTTCATATGTATTATTTCCAGACATCCAAAATCTTATACCAGGACAGTGAATAAACCCAAATAGCATGTTTTATTTGTGATAATGGTGCCTTTTCTATACCTATAGAATTTTTAAGTTCAGTATAATAATAAATATGTGTCCTTTCTATAAGTAGGATTATACGAAACTTTTAAGGGTGTCAGTGTAACATAAAAACAAAGTTCCACAGGATAGAAAAGTAGAAAAATAAAAATAATTTGAATTCTTAAGAATATCATTGAGTAGCTGGGGCATCTGGGTGACTCAGTTGGTTAAGTGTCTAACTTTGGTTTAGGTCATGACCACATGGTTGGTGAGTTCAAGCCCTGCATCCAACTTTCTGCTATGAGCACAGCCCCAGTTCAGATCCCCTATCCCACTCTCTCTCTGTCCCTCCCCTACTTCACTTTCTCTCTAGAAAATAAACATTAAAAAAAAGAGAATATCATTGAGTAGCTGATATGAAAACACTATGTGACTTATTTCTCATGTGTACATTTATTATTTTAACTATGTTCTGCCTAATTCACATCCTTAAAATGTCAAGATAAGCTACAATTTCAAACTAAAATGGAACCACTCATCTGCTATTTCCATAACCCCGAAAACATAAATCATGAAATAAGAGTATATGATAAATTAGGGGATAAGATGGCTTGAGTGAGCTAAGGCAACAATAACACCTCTGAATTTACTCTCTTAGAAAAGTCTGGAATTAGCCATTTACAATGCATCGGTATGCACAAGGACTTTAAGAACTGTACTTTGCTGATTAACAGAAACTGTCTTTTAAGGTTTCAGGCACTTTGTTCCTTTTTGAATTGGTTTAAAGCAAATCAAAGAACTGAGGACTTACCCCCATAATTACTTATCAACTGGAAGTTAGAAAGAAAATAAAAGGACATTTAATTCTTCTTTCAGGGTCTTCATCCCCTTTGATCTCTGTCTTATTGATGTGATCCATGTTTCCTTAGATTCAGAAGGAGCTTATAAGATATTCTACTTTCATGTTATCAAAATAAAATGTGAAAGGAATCAGAACTCTTTAGTTGAAAATTGATAAGTCTTGGGGCGCCTGGGTGGCTTAGTCGGTTAAGCGTCCGACTTTCGCTTAGGTCATGATCTCGCGGTTCGTGGGTTCGAGCCCCGCGTCGGGCTCTGTGCTGACAGCTAGCTCAGAGCCTGGAGCCTGTTTCAGTCTGTGACTCTCTCTCTCTCTGACCCTCCCCTGCTCATGCTGTCTCTCTTTCTATCTCCTAGAAATAAATAAAAAAACATTAAAAAAAAAAAGAAAATTGATAAGTCTTATTCCCTTGATTCAAGTTAAGCAAAGCTTTATCTAATGCAATTTCAAAAGATAAATAACCATGAATTTTTAAATTATATTATGCATTCCTTCATACAATAAATACTTATTGAACACCTATTGAACACCTATTTCTGTTCCAGGCATTATTCTATGTTTTCAAGAAGTAAACAAAGTAAAAAATGATGGTCTCTAGCCTCATTGAACTTATATGTAAAGGGGAAAATAAACAAGCACATATATTAACTCAGAAGTTAAGCAGAAAAACAGACCAGACAAAGGGAATAGGAAAAGCCAACTTTATATATACATGTCTGCTATGGGGTGGTGACACTTTATAAATGATAGTCATAGAAAGCTTCACAATCAAAGCAATATTGAGCAGACACCTAAAAGAGTGAATGGGCATACCACAGAAACATTTGTTCAAGCTATATTCCAACTAGACACAAGCAAATGCTAAGGCCCCAATATTGAGTTTCTTTTAATATACTTTAAGAAGGCCACTGTTGCTGGAAAACAGTGATATATTGCAAGAATGGATGACATCAGAGAAATAGCAAGGGAAAACATATTGTGGAACATTGTAGGCAATTAACTTTGAGGATGTTGGCTTTACTCAGACTGAGATGGGAATCCTTTGGAAGTTCTTGAAAGGAGTGTGCCTTACATTTTTTTTTAAGTTTATTTATTTATTTTGAGAGAGAGAGAGAGAGAGACTAGGGGTGGGGAAGAGTGAGAGGGAAAGAGAGAAAATCCCAAGCAGGCTCCACAACAGTAGAGGCAGTGTGGAGCTCAATGTGAGGCTCAAACTCACAAGCCGAAACCAAGAGTGTTACTTAACCTACTGAGCAACCCAGACACTCATGAAAAATAGAGTTTCTAAATGTGATTTAGGGAAAGACAGTTCTTAGCTACAGGGTGTTTTATCAAGAGTTATAGGATGTTTAGCAGTATCTCTGGCCTCTGTCTACTAGAGATGAGTAGTTTTTCTCAAGTTTTACACCAAATTCATCTCCAGACATTGTCTCTCCCCAGAATGTGCCACTTTGGCATGAGCATCATTATTTTGAGCTGAAGGCACTTGAAACCTTGCAGGCTCAAGAGAAATTTTTGCCCCACCTTTAACCACACAGAAGAATCTATATTGGTTCCCAGAATAAGGGTTATTAACAGAGATAAATTTTATCTGAGTGACCTGTCTTTATGGTAGGACAAATATCTAATAGCAGACATCTGCTTTTCTTATCCCCCTATGAAATACTTTCCTTTCCTTAGTTCAGAATGATATATACATCTCAATTTACCTGACTGTCTTTAGAATTCCCATGTCTATTTTCTGTATATACTCCTATTAAATTTGATTTTCTCTTGTTAATCTATCTCATGTTAATTTGATTTTTAGTCCATCTAGAAACCTGTACCTTAAGGGGACAGGAATTCTTTGTCCTCAACAACGGTCACTACTTTAAAGGAAAGAAGACTTCTAGAAGAAAGGATCATAAAATAAGGTGAAATTTACTCCTAAACAATACAAGTCTCTATTAGTTTCCCATGATGCTGTAGAAAATGACATATGAAAAATCATATTTAATTCTTTTTTTTTTTACAAATAGTTTATTGTCAAATTAGTTTCCATATAACACCCAGTGCTCATCCCCACGAGTGCCCTCCTCCATGCCCATCCCCCCTCCCCCCTACATTCATCAGTTCTCAGTTTTTGTCAGCATTCAAGAGTCTCTCATGGTTTGCCTCTCTCCCTTTCCCCCACCATTTCCGCCCTTCTTCTCCCCCTTGTTCCTCCGTCAAGTTCCTCCTAATCCTCCTATACGTGCAAACATATGATATTTGTCCTTCTCTGCCTGACTTATTTCGCTCAGCATAACACCCTCAAGGTCCATCCATGTTGCTACACATGGCCAGATTTCATTGTTTCTCATTGCCATGTAGTATTCCATGGTATAGATAAACCACATCTTCTTGATCCATTCATCTGTTGATGGACACTTAGGCTCTTTCCATGTTTTAGCTATTGTGGAGAGTGCTGCTATGAACATTGGGGTACATGTGCTCCTATGCCTCAGCATTTCTGTATCCCTTGGGTAAATTCCTAGCAGTGCTATTGCTGGGTCATAAGGGAGTTCTATTGTTAGTTTCCTGAGGAACCTCCACACTGTTTTCCAGAGGGGCTGTACCAGTTTACATTCCCACCAACAGTGTAGGAGGGTGCCCGTTTCTCCACATCCTCGCCAGCATCTAGAGTTCTCTGATTTGCTCATTTTAGCCACTCTGACTGGCGTGAGGTGGTATCTCAGTGTGGTTTTGATTTGTATTTCCCTGATGAGGAGGGATGCTGAGCATCGTTTCATGTGTCTGTTGGCCATCTGGATGTCCTCTTTGGAGAAGTGTCTGTTCATGTCTTCTGCCCATTTCTTCACTGGGTTGTTTGTTTTTCGGGCGTGTAGTTTGGTGAGTTCCTTATAGATTCTGGATATTAACCCTTTATCTGATATGTCATTTGCAACTATCTTTTCCCATTCCGTTGGTTGCCTATTAATTTTCTGGGTTGTTTCCTTGGCTGTGCAGAAGCTTTTAATCTTGATGAGGTCCCAACAGTTTATTTTTGCTCTTGATTCCCTTGCTTTTGGGGATGTGTCAAGTAAGAAGTTGCTGCGGTGGAGGTCAAGGAGGTTGTTTCCTGCTTTCTCCTCTAGGGTGTTGATAGTTTCCTGTCTCACGTTCAGGTCCTTTATCCATTTTGAGTTGATTTTTGTGCATGGTGTGAGAAAATGATCTAGTTTCATTCTTCTGCATGTTGCTGTCCAGTTCTCCCAACACCATCTGTTAAAAAGGCTGTCTTTTTTCCATTGGATATTCTTTCCTGCTTTGTCAAAGATCAGTTGGCTGTATACTTTTGGGTCCACTTCTGAGTTCTCAATTCTGTTCCATTGGTCTATGTGTCTGTTTTTGTGCCAATACCATACTGTCTTGAGGATGACAGCTTTGTAGTAGAGGCTGAAGTCTGGGATGGTGATACCTCCCGTTTTGGTTTTATTTTTCAGTATTACTTTGGCTATTCGGGGTCTTTTGTGGTTCCATACAAATTTTTGGATAGTTTGTTCTAGTTTTGAGAAGTATGCTGGTGCAATTTTGATTGGAATTGCATTGAATGTGTAGAGTGCTTTAGGTAGTAATGACATCTTAACTATATTTATTCTTCCTATCCATGAGCATGGAATGTTTTTCCATTTCTTTGTGTCTTCTTCAATTTCCTTCATAAGTTTTCTATAGTTTTCATCATACAGATCTCTTGTATCCTTGGTTAGGTTTATTCCGAGGTATTTTATGGTTTTTTGTGCAATTGTGAATGGGATCAGTTTCTTGATTTCTCTTTCTGTTGCTTCATTATTGGTGTATAAAAATGCAACCGATTTCTGTACGTTGATTTTGTACCCTGCAACTTGGCTGAATTCTTGGATCAGTTCTAGTAGGCTTCTGGTGGAGTCTGTCGGGTTTTCTATGTAGAGTATCATGTCATCTGCGAAGAGTGAAAGTTTGACTTCCTCTTTGCCAATTCTGATGCCTTTGATTTCCTTTTGTTGTCTGATGGCTGATGCTAGGACTTCCAGCACTATGTTAAACAACAGTGGTGAGAGTGGACATCCCTGTCGTGTTCCTGATCTCAGGGGGAAAGCTCTCAGTTTTTCCCCGTTGAGGATGATGTTAGCTGAAGGCTTCTCATAGATGGCTTTGATGATGTTTAAGTAGGTTCCTTCTATCCCAACTTTCTCGAGAGTCTTTATTAAGAAGGGATGCTGTATTTTGTCAAATGCTTTTTCTGCATCTATTGACAGGATCATATGGTTTTTATCTTTTCTTTTATTGATATGATGGATCACATTGATTGATTTGCGAATGTTGAACCAGCCCTGTAACCCAGGAATGAATCCCACTTGATCTTGGTGGATGATTCTTTTGATATGCTGCTGGATTCGATTTGCAAGGATCTTGTTGAGAATTTTTGCATCCGTATTCATCAAGGATATTGGCCTATAGTTCTCTTTTTTTGCTGGATCTCTGTCTGGCTTGGGAATCAGAGTGATGCTGGCTTCATAAAATGAGTCCGGGAGTTTTCCTTCGACTTCTATTTTTTGGAATAGCTTGAGAAGAATTGGGATTAATTCTGTTTTAAATGTCTGGTAGAATTCCCCAGGGAAACCATCAGGTCCAGGGCTCTTATTTGTTGGGAGATTTTTGATCACTGATTCGATTTCTTCACTCGTTATGGGTCTGTTCAGGTTTTCTATTTCTTCCCGTGTGAATTTTGGTAGTGAGTGTGTGTTTAGGAATTTGTCCATTTCTTCTAAGTTGTCCAATTTGTTGGCATATAATTTTTCATAGTATTCCCTGATAATTGCTTGTATTTCTGAGGGGTTGGTTGTAATAAGTCCATTTTCATTCATAATTTTGTCTATTTGGGTGCTCTCTCTTTTCTTTTTGATAAGCCTGGCTAGAGGTTTGTCAATTTTGTTTACTTTTTCAAAAAACCAACTCTTGGTTTCATTGATCTGTTCAATTGTTTCTTTGGTCTCTATGTTGTTTATTTCTGCTCTAATTTTTACTATTTCTCTTCTTCTACTGGGTTTAGGGCGTTCTTGTTGCTCTGCCTCTAGCTCCTTTAGGTGAGCTGTTAGATTTTGGACTTGTGCTTTTTCTAATCTCTTGAAATAGGCCTGGAGAGCAATGTACTTTCCTCTTAGGACTGCCTTGGCCGCATCCCATAGATTTTGAATTGTTGTGTTTTCATTTTCATTTGTTTCCATATATTTTTTAATTTCCTCTCTAATTGCCTGATTGGCCCATTCATTCTTTAGAAGGGTGTTCTTTAACCTCCATGTTTTTGGCGGTTTTCCAGACTTCTTCCTGTAATTGATTTCAAGTTTCAAAGCATTGTGATCTGACAGTGTGCATGGTATGATCTCTATTCTTTTATATTTATTGAGGGCTGCTTTATGTCCCAGTATGTGATCTATCTTGGAGAATGTGCCATGCGCACTTGAGAAGAAAGTAAATTCCCTGGCCTCAGGATGTAAAGTTCTAAATATATCCGTCAGATCCATCTGGTCCAATGTGTCTTTCAAGTCCATTATTTCTTTAGTGATTTTCTGTCTGGTTGACCTATCCATTGCTGTAAGCGGAGTATTAAAGTCCCCTGCTATTAGCACATTCTTATCTATAAGCTTGTTTCTGTTTGTGATTAATTGTTTTAGATATTTAGGTGCTCCCATATTCGGTGCGTAGACATTTATGATTGTTAGTTCTTCCTGATGGATGGACCCTGTAATTATTATGTAGTGCCCTTCTTCATCTCTTGTGATTGTCTTTAATTTAAAGTCCAGTTTGTCTGATATAAGTATCGCTACTCCGGCTTTCTTTTGATTTCCTGTAGCATGATATATATTTCTCCATCCCCTTACTTTTAATCTGAAGGTATCTTCCCGTCTAAAATGAGTTTCTTGTAGACAGCATATTGATGGATTTTGTTTTTTAATCCATTCTGCTACCCTATGTCTTTTGATTGGAGCATTCAGCCCATTTACATTCAGTGTTATTATTGAAATATGTGGGTTTAGAGTCTTTGTATCTTTTGTAGGGTTCATGTTTGTGGTGGTGTCTCTGGTATCTTTGTTCCTTGCAACCTTTCCTTCAGAGCATCCCCCTCAGGATTTCTTGTAGGGCTGGCTTCGTGGTGACAAATTCTTTCAATTTCTGTTTATTTGGAAAGGTTTTTATCTCTCCTTCTATTTTGAATGACAGGCTTGCTGGATAGAGGATTCTTGGCTGCATATTTTTACTGTTCATCACATTGAAGATTTCCTGCCATTCCTTTCTAGCCTGCCAAGTTTCAGTAGATAGGTCTGTCACCACTCTGATAGGTTTCCCTTTGTATGTTAGGGCCCTTTTCTCCCTAGCTGCTTTCAAAATTCTCTCTTTGTCCTTGTATTTGGCCATTTTCACTATGATATGTCGTGCAGAAGATCGATTCAAGTTACGTCTGAGGGGAGTCCTCTGAGCCTCTTGTACTTCCACATTTACTTCCTTCCCCAGGTCGGGGAAGTTCTCTGCTATAATTTGTTCCAGGACTCCTTCAGCACCTTTCCCTCTCTCTTCCTCTTCTGGGATTCCTATGATACGGATATTGTTGCGTTTGACCGTATCGCTGAGCTCTCGAATTCTTCTTTCCTGTTCCTGGATCAGTTTGTCTCTTTTTTTGTCAGCTTCTTGTTTTTCTATAATGGTGTCTTCTAAATCACTTATTCTCCTTTCTGCCTCTTCAATCCGTGCATTGGAGGCCTCTAATTTATTATGTATCTCGTTTATCGCATTTTTTAATTCTTCATGCCTATTTTTATTTTCCATTCTGTCTGTAGCCATAGTTTCTTTGATGTCCCTTATGTTTTTTTCAAGCCCAGCTATTAATTTTACCATTATTATTCTAAAATCTTGCTCAGTGATGCTGCTGATATCTGTTTTGAGCAGTTCATTAGCTGTCATTTCTTCTTGGAGTTTCTTTGGAGGAGAGCTCTTTCGTTTAGTTAGCTTTCCGGCTCTTGTTGGTTTTAAAGACCTGTTATGCTCTCTGTATCTATGAGCGCTGCTATATCCAAGAAGACTCTTTGACTGTCCAGGGCCTATCCTTTCAGAGAGTGTTTTTGAATGGTATCCCTTGGTCTCTCTTGTTGGGACCTTGGTTATATTATTTTCCTATTCTTAGTGATATTTGGACTCTCCACTTTGTGTACTATGGCTTGTTTCTTGAGGTAGCCATTAGAAGGCTTTCTCAGTGGAATCTGGTTCCTTTCTCTCCCAATCTCTTGGGTGTGGTACGGTTTCCTATGGCTTCAGATCTTTTCCGTGTGATGCCTGGGCGCGAGTGCAGGTATGGAGCTCCCTACTTCTCCGCCATCTTGCCCCCACTCCTCATATTTAATTCTTTTGAAGTGCTTCATCCATAGGTGACATTTGAACTGGGACTTAAAGAATGAACAGAATAAAAACAAAGGTCCTTTCAAACACAGAAATTAAAAATGGGGAAGACATGCAATATTGTGTGGACTGTGAAGGAAAAACAATTGATTCTGGTTAGAACCACTTTGGAAGGATAATACATAGAGATAAACAGACCCATAGACACTATAGAGGCATAGGTTCTAAACATGTTGAGATATTAGTAGTTTTCTTTAGATGAGAGCAGCTGACCCTTTTCAAGGTGACATGACCATTTTCAAGAAGAAGTGCATGATATGATTTCAACTTTAGTAAATTAATTGCATTGTGAATGGAATGAAATTGGAGACAACTAGGGAAAATGAGGTCAATTAGTTCATTAATGTAGTATGGTAATGCCTGATGACTGACAATGTCAGTGAAGTTGGTGAAAAGGAACTAGTTTATAGGAAATATTTGAACACTCTGTTGACCAGTTGGATGTGAGGATGGAGTGATAAGTGAAAGGATCAATTACATCCCAAGAGCTGTCCTTTGAAACGACTGTCCAAATGCCTTCAGTGAACTAGTTTAGGAGATTTTAATCAACATGTTTAAATGTGAATATGATTAATATAAGGAATGCTCTGATAGAAATGAAGGAAATCCTTCCTCTTTACTTTTCTCAAGGCAGATAATACCTGGATAACTATGATTTTAATGTCCTTCAAATGTGTTTAATGAGATTGTTAAGAATTTTTTATCATAGCTGCTTATAGAATAGAATTGGTTTTGAGTGATCATTGAGGAAAAAGAAAGTAAGTTCTACGTTTTCTTCACTTCTTATGAGTGACTTATACTTTTACTTGAATATCTTGATATTTCTTTATTTCTAAATCCTGCAGTGCCATAGACTTCAGAAAGAAGCAGTTAATGAAATAAAAGCCTAGACCGTACAAAACACTCTTTTATTGGCTGATATGGCCAAACTTTCAGAGTAGTAAATCCCTCATCTGCTGGAAGGGTTAGAGGCTGACCTGGCAATCCATAGACTAAATCTAAGGGCAGCAAGTTAAATACCTTCAGAAAATTAAAAATCACTTTTCAATGAACATACTTATCACAAAAAAAGGAACCATGATAAATAACATGCCATCTCTATTCTATCATAAAGGCCTATACATAGTAATTGGATAGAATTAATTCCAGTGAGACTCATGATTTTTTTTCTTTCCCTGATGGCATAAGTATAAACTGACATCATTAACTGTTGAATTTTTTTTAAATCACTACACCAAACTCATCAGATTATTACTTCTATTTACATCCTCATTTGTAGCTCTTTTTTTTTAGTCATTGACAATAGAAATGCTGCCAGAAATAAATATGTTACTGAGGATTTATCTCCTTATAGATCTGCATGAAAATAGTCACACAGCTGCATTTTGCACCTTCCCTTCAAACTAAACAATTGATCTAAATTATAATCAGGATATTCTGGAACATTTTCCATAAATAATTCTTTTCAATTAATAATATTATCAAAGGAATGTTTTTGAATACAAATTCAATGAAATATGATTTTCTTTGTATTTCACGCTAATATATTTGAAACTTGTCAACACATGAAAAGTCATAGTTTTTAAAGCCCAACATAAAACACAATGGGCTGAACTTCTTAAAGAGAAAAAATTATTCTTTATGAAACATACTAACTCATTAAAAAACCCTATTCTAAAATAGAATTTTAGATCTAAAAATAGAATATTTTTTCCCCTGAGAACTATTAAAATACAAACTGAGACATATTAAATATTTTAAGAGTTTATTTGAGCAAATACCAGTTGGAATTGAGTAGCGCCAAGCCACAAGTACTTAGGAGGTTCCCAGGACAAAAGCTCTGGGAAGGACTTTTATAGAGAAAGGGCAGAGATGAAGCAAGAAGATTATTGATTGACTATGGCTTAAAGCCTAGTTGGGGGTTTGTAATCTGTTTCCTTTAGGTTTCAACTTCATAACCTTAAGACATTTAGAAGCTTAGCTTTTGGTTTGCTAACATAGATTCCTGCAGCATTAGAAGTGACTCAGTCTAAAGGCCTCCTTATTTAATTAATTTAAAACCACCAAAAAACTTCCAAACACACACACATATACACACACACATGCGGTGGGGTGGGAGGCAAGAGAATAATCAAAGCTATTTGGAAAAGATGACACTGACTTTGATTAATTTATTTTATGGCCTCATGTCTGTATGCTTATTGTAGTAAACTGGAAATTATGGGTATTTTAACTTTATACATTGACCATTATATAATATATGCATATAAAATATATATTTTTGTTTTATACAAATTCTTTTTTATATTCTATTTTTTATGCATAACTAGTCATGATTTGTTTTTGTGATACAGTAAAAATATGACAATCAAGAGTAGTAAGAAGCCCACGTTCACTTGGACCTTGAATTAATCCTCCTTATTTGAGAAGTGCCCAACATATACTTATATTGCTAAGAACTAGTCTGGTGTTTTGATGTCTACAATCAGCATAAACAATACTTTGAACAGGTTTCCATTTGCTACTGAATGTAGTGTTTTTAACCATGGAGTAGTGTATAGACATGTGTTTGTAACATCATATAGAACAGATATGCATCATGATTCCATGTGTGTAGGGGTACGCTACTGTGCTTCTGTTTAAAGCGGTAAAGTTGATGGGGCACCTGGGTGGCTAGGTCAGTTAAGAGGCCGACTTTGGCTCAGGTCGTGATCTCACGGTTCGTGGGTTTGAGCCTTGCTTCGGGCTCTGTGCTGACAGCTCAGAGTCTGGAGGCTGCTTCAGATTCTGTATCTCCCTCTCTCTCTCTTACCCTCCCCTGCTCACGCTGTCTCTCTCCCTCTCTCAGAAATAAATAAAACACTAAAATTTTTAAAAAATAAAGTGGTAAACTTGAAATAAATAAAAAGAAATAGATAGGAACCAGAGACCTCACTCTCGTCCATGTTCTATCAGTCATTGTTTAATGACTTTGTTAAGTTCCTCTTCCTCATGAAATCTGTAAACTAAAGACTGTAGGGGCACCTGGGTGGCTCAGTCGACTTTGGCTCAGATCATGTTCTCATAGTCAGTGAGTTTGAGTCTGATGTCGGGCTCCGCATTAACAGCTCAAAGCCTGGAGTCTGCTTCAGATACAATGTCTCTCTCTCTTTCTGCCCACACCCCCTCCATGCTCTGTCTCTGAAAAATGAATAAACTTTAAAAAAATTTAAAATAAAGATTGTAATAAAGTAAAATGAATAGAATTATATGCACCTTCAAGTTCTCTTAGAACAATTGTATGGAATTTAGAAATTGAAATTTGGTGAGTTTTTTCCCTGAGATGAAAGTTTATTTTCAAAATATAATTTATTTGTGGCAAGTTCACATAATAAAATATTATTATTGGCCTCCTTATGGTTTTCACGTCCTTGTCTAAGCAAGTAGCTAGATTTCGTAATTTTTTGTCCCTGAGAGTTTGAAGAAGCTCAAGCTAAATGAATGTTTTGTTTCATGAATGTCCAGTTCAGTGAAGGAATAATGCATACTGGTCTAGTAGCAGAGGGTTTGGGGGAATTTACTATTAAGAAAGAAATCCTGGATATTTGGAAAAATACTAAAAACTGTAATTTTCATCAGCTGTGATGACAGAATTCTGATTCCCAGTTGTGTCCTAGAAGAAATCTAATGGGGAATAGTTAAATGGCAAACCCAGGGATACTGGCTGCTAAACTCAGCAGTTTCCATCCTCATCAAAAAGTTCAAGTCCTTTTAATGACATTGAAAGGGCATAGAAACATATAGCGTTCTCCCCTCCATGACTTGGTGCTAATTATTTAGAGATACCCTTCTGTACATGCTATAATAGACTCAAAGGAAGAAATTTTTGACAGTTCAATGTCAGGAATTTAGTATTGCATTATTTTGACAAAAGACACATGGGCAGACAGATGAAAAGGCAGAGTGACAAAAGAAAAATTTCACTTTATCTCTCACAATGCAGTCCTGAGCCACATTCATATCTATGACATTATTTAACTTTCTGACAAACAAAAGTGTTAATACCTCTGACCCTAGTGTTTAACTTCGTTCTTTTAAAGAACTGTTCAGCGACTTGTTTCCAGAGCTGTGAAATAAAGATGTTAATGTTTGAAATAAGTTCTGTGATATTTTTCCTCCCCTTCAAAAGTGAAGTTTAAAGTCTGAGCTATAATGTCCAATGTTCAATGTAAATCTGTCATCATATTTGCAGGGCCAAAATTGGGAACAGAACAAGTTATTTCCCCTTTGCAAATCCTCTGATTTCTCCTCACCCTTTTTTTTTTCTTGTTTTGCATACTTTTTTTTCTTTACAAGTGTCCACACGTTATTATGTCCTAACTGTTCCTGTAGGGCAAGCCATGATCATTTCTGTCTGGAAAGCTTAATGGAGAAGGCAGTGGGACAGCTACAAATTGTTGGAATGAGCTACTCATTTCAGTAGTTTGATGAGTTAGGAATCAGAACTTGTTTCCTCTCTAATTCTCACTTTGTCCTTTTCAACCAAACATTTTATAAATATGGTGAAAGGAAGACATCACAAATTGTTAATTTTGTTCTGTCTTCATGGTGTGACAAACATAGGCTTCTAAATAAAATGTGTTCTCAAACAGTCTTCTAAAATCTGGATAGTTGACATTTTCTTACTTAATAAAATTGTGAAGGAAAGGAATGACTTCCAGATGAAAAATCATTATCTATCTAAATAAACCACATATATTTGTATATTTTGATCTCCTTAATAATGTACATATTAATGCTCAGTAATTCCACATTTTGTCTTCTTTTCATGGTTCTGACTATTGGTGGCAATAAATATATCGTTATTTTAAAGATTTTTTTAATGTTTATTTTTGAGAGAGAGAGACCATGTATGTGCAAGTGGCGGAGGGGCAGATAAAGAGGGGAACAGGGGATCTAAGGCAGGTTCCTGGCTGACAGCAGTGACCCTGATGTGGAGCTTGAACCCATGAGCCATGAGATCATGACCTGAGTGGAAGTCAGACACTCAAGAGACTGAGCCACCCTGGCACCCCAATATATCTTTATTTTAAAGTAGTTGTAGTGTTGACTCCGACTGACACACATGGAAACAAGTTAAAAGTTAATTAGCAAGGATTTCAAATGTTACTTCGTTGTGCTTTCTTTTTTAATACGCTATGCCTCAGCCTTCAAAAGCTTGAAAAGGCAATGCAGGAAAGTAGGTCCCTTTCCTGCCAAAATGAGCAAGTTTCGTTGTTTGCCAGCAGAAATATCTTCTATATTTCACGATTTTTTCAACGTGAGAAATCTTTTTGAAAGAAGTCCCATTCTCATTTGCAGATCACAGAACTATTTTCGCTTCTTGTCCATTCTCACATTTGGATAAAACAATTTTGTTTTGAATGCATACATAAGCCACCTGGCTTGCTTTTCATCCTCAGCCTAATGGGTGAATGGAATGAGACTGCCAGCAGCTTGAAGCAAATCTAGAAAGGGCTGTTCTGACAATTTCTAACTCCTGAAATAGCACACTGCCTTTCTGATAGTGTATTCAATTTATTTAAATTGTTGTGCTGAGGGAAAATCATTTTTCCTTCTGTTGCTCTTTCCATTATTTTCAGCGTCCTTAGCCATTTGACTTGATTCACTGGCTCTCAGATCTCTGTCACCTTCCTAAATACAGCATGGAAACTAGATAACTTTCCCAAGGATGGAGGCTTTAAAATTTTTCACAGATCAAATTCAATTGCACATCCAATTAATTATTGAAATGTACGTATACAACATACATGAGTGTTTTTGCGACTGAAGACAAGTTGATAATGGCAGTGACTCTGCAAATGTAAATATCCACGTAAGATTTGGATCCCGGCAAAATCTCAGCAATGCTTGTTGACAGACTAATTTCTAAGGAGGGAAGAACAAAAGGATGGGCTTTGGTTCCCTTATGCCAAGTATTTATTATTTTGAGGTGGAAATGCCAATATGTTTCTTCTCAAGATCTTTAATTTATATCTTGGATTTGTGAACCTTTATTTATTTATAGATGTCTTACCTTGTTTCACAAAAGATATAAAGTGACTTAAATACACATAACACAAAAGGATGTATTGAAAAAAATTATATATATATATATATATATATATATATATATATAAATGGAATATAAATGGCATGAAGGGAAAACATCAGTGAGAAAGACAAAGCCAGAAGATCAGAAAGGATATGCTTTGGTCAAAACTACTTTATCAACAATGTTACTAGTGTAGAGATACACATGATCTCAAGCCAGTCTCAAAGTTAATGAAAAGAAGATGACATTGTCAGATCAGTAATTCATGATGATAATGAAGTCAAATTAGCTACGTAGAGAAAGAAAATTATACCACTATTAAAACTGCCAGTTAAAATTCAGTAAATTCAGTTCTTAAAGGGTCAGAATAATGCAACCTGCACATTATTTTCTGCTGTTGTGGAGAATACCTATTTAATTACACCAGTTAAATGCTTTCATTGTATCACTTAACATTAGTCAGTTAAATATGAGAGTATAGTAAAAGTAACAAGAAAGGTAATACTATACACCATGACCTTGACTCAAGGATATTTGATATATACCCCTTCTGACGATTTTGAGTTACAAAGTGAGAAAGGATGTAGGATGACCCAGTGGAGGCTGCCATCTGATCCATCAAAAAACAGTTTCAGCCAACACTGATTCTTCCATGAATATTAAAGTCTTTCATAAGCATCACCATCCAGAGCTTTCTATTAGATTCTAGCTTTTCGGCTTATTGTGACCTTCTTACCACAAAAACAAAGCCAGAAGTAAAGTCAGGAAAGGCCTCAATCTTATAGTATTCCTAACAAAAATCTTCACAAGTTTATAAAAGTATAACCTGCAACCACTTTTTATTTGATTTATAATAATCCTCCACATATTGAAATATGTATGGAATAACTATGAAGTAATATACAATAGTGGCTTCCCAAATAGAAATGCAATTTCAAATAGTTTGCATTTGTATTATATGCTTTCATTCAGGACCATTACTTATTTTCAAATGCAGTTTGAAACGTCTGTACCTAAACCAATTAACTGCAGGAAAGGTATCCACTACTTTCACTGCTGTTAGGATTTAGGTCCCCTAACATGATCAATTTTACTCTGAAGTATATGCCCAAAATAAGAACAAAATAGTTCTCAACAAGTGATGCTACTTCAGAGTGTTTTTATACTTCGGTTTGTAGTCATCAAGCTGGGCCTTGGAATCATATTAGAGTGTCTGGTCCCTGCTCCCAGAGACACTGATTTAATCACCCTGAGGTAGGGTGCAGTGAATTGGGTATTTTTGAAAAGCATCTGAAATGATTTTAATAAGCTGAGATTCACCATGTTAAACCAATCAGTTCCAGCTTACCAGGAAATTAAAACAAGTCTAGTGAGAAACCTCCAGGCTCATAAACTGAAAAGATCAATTCGTTTTCTAAAAGTTTTCAGTTACAGCCAACTCTCCAGTTCTTCAAACATTTATTTTTTTTCCTGAAAATACTGATGGAGTGAGAGATCTATGAAAATGGAGATGTAAAATTTCTAACACCCAATAGGATATAAAATTACAACCCAATAGATGAACCAAGACTTGCAGTTTCTAAATTATGGGAGGAAATAGTAGACAAAATTTGTCATTTGAATGAGTTCTTAATATAAAAAAAGTACAATGATTAGATATAGCCTAAACACGTCTGGGGGTCCCTCTTGTTTATTCAAAGATCTATTCCATGGAGCAAATGAAAACTTTTTCAATCCAGGGAAAGAGTGTCAACTTTGTTATTTGAAATGGGGAAATTTGAAGGAATTCTGGTTCAGATCATCTGCGTTGGATTGGGACTTGCTGAATTAGCCAGATAGAGTTCATAAAACACAAGTTTCAACCACAAAACTAGCAATTCACAAAGGCTCACGGTGGAGACAATGTCAGGTAACTAGGGAGTGCTGTCTGTGGGTCAGGCTTTAATCACAGTGAGGCCAGGGCAATGCCCCTTTCAGAGAATATCGGAATGGACAGCATTTAGGAGCAGGGCTGGGCTCTTACTATGCATTGGTGGGATCTGTAAGCAAACAAACCTTTTGTCCTCTGAAGATAAACACATGAATTTAGAAAAATTCTCATTATGACCAAAAATAGTAAGATCCAGTCTTAATGAAATTCCTGTTCATAGTCTTTAATTTTCCTGTGTTTCTTCTCTGGGAAGAAGGACAATAAATTGAAGATAGTCATGATTGTCTTTACATACCAATAGTATCCCTGGGTAATACTATACTCTGAAGCCAAATTTGGTACAAACTCAATAATATTAGGGAAAAGATAGAATTTAACACAAATTTTATTTTTGCCAGAGGAGAAAAAAAGGTAGTTTACAGATATAAAAATAGAAAATTGTATATTTTTTATTTGCCTTTAAAATTAAAGTCAATAATATCATCTGAACATCAAGATAAACTAATTTAAAGGCACTGATTAATATACTTTTTTAAGAATATACAATTTGGGATGCACTCGGGTGGCTCAGTTGGTTGAGTGCTCAACACCCAAGTCTAGATTTTGGCTTAAGTCATGATCTCCTAGTCATGGGATCAAGCCTACGACAGTGAGATCAAGCCCCGTATTGGCCTCCACACTGAGCAGGAAGCCTCCTTGTCTCTCTCCCTCTTAGTATGTCCTTATCCCTCTTGCACTCTCTTTCTCTCTAAATAAATAAATAAACATTTATTTATATAAATATGTAAATATATTAATTTGCTTAAAAGCAGAAATACTTTATAATTTTTAAAATACATTTCCAAAAACCAGTTACTGGATACATTCAATTCTGTGGCATATCCATATGAGATGCCACTAAAGAACATTAGAAAATCTATAAATTATTTAGAATTACATATACTATATGAATTACAAATACTATAGAATTACAAAGTAATTCTAGTGTATGTGTATTTTTTTAAGTTTCCAACTTCTTCTCTATCCTTAATGACAAAGCATGCTCTTTCAAATTAAAAATCAGTGAAACAATGCAAGAGTATTCATTGAATTAAAATGTGAAAGGGCACCTGAGTTGTTGGCAATAAATAATAGAGAATACTTTTGTATTTGAAGGGCCAACATTTGAAGGCAAAATTCCTTTTGTACCGTAAGTGACATGTAAAAAATAAATTCTTATTATACCCTCTTCTACTTGTCTTAGAGTAAGGACTGTAGAGATTGAAATAAGTCATTCTTACCCTCCTACCTCCCCACCTCCCCCCCATCCCCAATAGGGAAGACTCCACTCAGTGTGTGTGTGTTTAGTTTTGAGTGAATGTGCTCTTTTTGACAATCTCTCTTGACTGTCCTTCCCTATGCCTCCCTTTGTTAAGTGGCTGCCTTGCACGTGGTGAACACCGTATTTCTTTTAGTGATTCTGCTCAGCCCTCTGGCAGTGACAGTCCTCAGGCATACTGTGGCCATGCAGCTGGTAAAGCTCTAGTGAAAAAAGAGCAGTCATGCAGATGCTGTTTCATGAGCATCAACTCCATCATCCCAACCTATGTTAGTAATAAAAAATTTATTAAAAATTGGATGTCTTTCTCCTTACTGGCTTCCATTTTATGTTGAGTAAAGAAGTGAGCAGTATAAAACATGTATGCGTTTCTAAAGTTTATTTAGGCATCTTTGCACCATCAGCTTTCAGATGGATCTTTTAAAAACATGTAATTTTGTAGCGTATCTGGAACAGCCCTATCATTAGTCTAATACATATTATTCTAAAGTGCACATGGAACGTTGCTCAGGAAAGACCATATATTAGGTCACAAAAAAATCTCAATTTAAAAAATTAAAATCATACAACATATGTTCTTTTACCACAAAGAATGAAATTAAAATTAAAACAACAGAAGGTAATTTGGGATCCAAGAATATGTGTAAATTAAATAAGACACTATTAAATAATCAATGAATCATTGAAAAAATCACAAAGGAAATTAGAAATACTTTGACATATGTGAAAACAAAATCACAACATATGCAAAATTCTGGAAAGTAGCTGGAAAATGCTGAGAGGGAAATAAGTATGAATGCTCATATTAAAAAAGAAGAAAGGCATAAAATTAATAACCCAACCTGTCAACATAAGAAACTGAAATAAGAAAAAAAAAAAAAACCCCCTAAACCAAAGCAATCAGAATGAAGAGAAGACTGAAATTACTAAAATCAGTAAAAAAGTAGGATCCTCATTACTCACATTATAGAAATTAGTGAATAAAATATCATGCCAACAGAATAGCTCAGATGTACTGAAATATTTTCTAGAAGACAAAAACTACTAAAAATGATTCGGGAAGAAATGCAAAATCTGAATATACCTATAACAAGTAAAGTCATTGAATTACTATTTCAGTAACAGTAGATAAGACAAAGCCCAGGTGGCTTCCTTGGTAAATTCTACCAAATGTTAAAGGAGAATTAATATCAATTCTTTATACATTCTTTCAGAAAAATAGAAAGGTTGGAGGTGGGACATACTTCCCTACTCATTAAATGGAGCTAGAATTACCCTGATAACAAAAAGCAGACAAAAGAATAGCAAGAAAAGAAAACTACAGACTAACATTATATATTTATAAACACAGTAGCAGTCAAATTTAGCAACAGACAGAATGATTATACTTCATGACCAAAGTGGGATTTAGCCACGAAATGAAATATAAACAATATAAATTGGACAAAGAGCAAAAACCACATCATCATTTCAATACAATGTATTTGACTGTATCAAACAACACAATGATAAAGTACTCAATACACTAGAAATAGGAGGACACTCCTTCAGACTGTAAAGGGTGTCTAAACTGCAGTTATCATCATACTTAATGTTAAAAGACTGGAATTGTGTCCCCTGAAATCAAGAAAAAGACAGAGAAACGTAGTCTCACCACTTCTACTTAATATTATACTGAAGGTTCTAGTTAAGGCAATCAGTCAAAGAAAGAAAAAAAAAGAAAGGAAGGAAGGAAGGAAGGAAGGAAGAAAGGAAGAAAGGAAGAAAGGAAGAAAGGAAGAAAGAAAGAAAGAGGCATCCAGATTGGGAAGAAAGACATAAAACTAAATTTATAGATGTCATGATCATACATGTAGAAAATCATAAGCAATCCACAAAAAGGGTGTTAAAACTAATAAGTGAGTTCCTCACAATTATAGGATCCAAGATTAAGATACAAAATCAGTTTTACTTGTAAACACTACAATGAATAATATGAAAATAAAATTGAGAATGCATTCTGATTTTTATAAAAGAATAACCAAAATCTGTCTTTCAAAATAAATGTACACTGAAAAATTACATATCATCGAAAGTAACTAAAAAGACCTAAATGAACAGAAAGACAACTCATGATCATTGTGATGATTTTTAAATTGATCTGTGCTGGATTCCTGCTCCAGCCAGTCCATGGGTCCCTGAAGGGTGGATGGTGTCGGCAAGACAGAGTGAGAGAGCCCTGAGATTCTTTCTGATCACCAGGTAGGCATCTCTGCCGTGTTGGTTTTGGTGTCTTTATTTATAGGTCAAATGTTAACATGGCATCAGAAAATGGAATTTTTACAATGGATAGTTCTCTGTGATAAGATGTTTTGGAAAATGTACAGAAACAGGTTTTACAGAAGTATTCTTGCAGAACTGCTCCAATTATAGTGAGATTAAGTAACTAAGAAAATAATAGGGTGTTCCTAGTGAAAAACAGGATAACATACACATTTTAATAATAACACAAAGATTAGGTCATAGGTTAAGTTGTAGATACTCTTATCCATCCTCATCACAGCTGCCAGTGTAAGGGAAGGTGTTTGTGGAATGTAGGCCTTAAGGAAGGGACTGCTATACATCACCAGTTAGCAACGTTATATGTAGTAACTTATGTTCTGCTCTTATCTGTTCCTTCTCTCTAAGTTAGGCACTTTATCTCCAGGCAAGACTTGATTTTCCAGTTATATTCATTATGGCACCAGAAAGCCAGCCATACCTTTAAAGAGTTTAGTGCATTTCCAATACATAGAATAGCCTCTTCAAGTGCATTTACCTTTGTGTCTAGTTTTTTTGTCTATGATTTCTTGAATAGCTAGGGCATGAGAGACATTTTTGGTTAGTTGATTTACATGTTGAGCTGTATGAACCTCTTGGACTAATACAACAGTAGAAACAGAATTGTACATGTAAAGGTCAATTGTTTATGAGTAAGAGTCATTAGCCTGTTTGTATGCAAGGGAAAGTATGGAGGAAAATAAGACCTGCTGGAGACACCATGTCTGTTCCCATAATCAAAAGAAGTTTCCACAATAAGTTCCTTCACAAGGTGCAATCATCATACCAGGGCCAGAAGAAGGGGACAAGTCACTCCCAATACCAATCAACAAGGTACCTTGGGGGTCAGTGCTCAAGCAGAAATAATTGAGTGGGGGTGGATATTGGTCGTCATCTGATGGCAAGAGACTATGCAAATTTGCCTTAACCTCACAAGGAGTTTCTCAACTTAGTGAGTTCAGAAAATGGCTACCAACAGATCTGTGTGTATTCAACACAATCCCTTTCAAAATCACAGCTGTGTTTTTTGCACAAATTGACAAGCTGATTCAAAAATTCATGTGATGGGGCACTGGAGTGGCTCAGTCAGTTGAGCATCTGACTCTTGATTTAGGCTCACATCATGATCTCATGGTTTGTGGGGTTAAGCCCTCATCAGGCTCTGCTCTTGACAGCACTGAGCTTGCTTGGGACTCTCTCTCTCCCACCCCCCACCTCTTCCCCTCCCCTGTGCTCTCTCTGCCTCTCTCAAAATAAATAAATAAACATTTTAAGAAATAAAAATAAAAACAAAAATGTATGTGAAAATGTAAGAGACCCAGAACAACCCAAAATTCTTGACAAATAGCAAAGTTGGAAGAGTCACACTTCCTGATTTCAAAACTTACCATAAAGCAACAGTAATCATTACATTGTGTTAGTGTCACAAGGTAGACACATGCATTAATGGAATGGAATTCAGAGTTCAGCATTAAACCTTACATTTATGGTCAGTTGATTTTCAATGATAATGACAAAGAAAATTCAGTGAAGGAAACAAGAGTCTTCAATAAATGATACTGGTCAATTGGAAACCTACATACAGATGTGTGAGGTTAGACTGATGCCTTACACCATATACAAAAATTAACAAAAGATAGATCAAATACATAAATGTAAGACTTAAACCTACAAAACTCTTGGAGGAAAACAGACATACATCTTCCTTACCTTGGATTAGGCAATGGTTTTCTGACATGATACCAAAAAAAAAAAAAAAGCAGTAAATGGCTCAGAAAAGGGGTACTCAACAAAATTAAAAACATTTCTGTTTTAAAGTATGTCATTAAAGTAAAAGAAAACCTATACCATGGGAGAAAATATTTGTAAATTATGTATTTTATAAGAAAATTGTATCCAGAATACATTAAGCCCCTTACAACTAATTGGTAAAAAAAATATATAAATGACATCTTTTAAAATAAATGAGAGGATTTGAAAAACATTTCCCCATAGAAGATAATTAATAAGCATGTTAGAAGTCCAATGAGATACGTAAAAAGGCAACACAGCCATTAGGGGAATGTAAATTAAAGCCCCAATGAGATATCACTTCACACAGGCAGTCACAAGCAAAAACATGGAAAGTAAGCATTAGAGAAAATATGAACAAATTTAGAAATTTGGAACTCAAATACTAATGACAGAAATGAAAAGCAGTGCAATTATTCTGGAAAATAGGTTGTCAATACCTCATGATATTACACATAGCGTTCACATGCTACCCATTTATTCTACTCCTAGATACACACTCAAGGTTGAAAACATGCACATGTACAAATACATAAAAATACAAGAATATTCATAGCAACCTCATTCATCATAGTCAAAAAGTATAAACAACCAAAAATGTCAATTGATTTTAAAAAGTGGCACATCCTTCCAATAAAAGAGCATTCAACCATGAAAAGAATGAAGTACAAGTACATGCTATGAAATAAATCTTGAAAACATCAGGTTCGCTTTTCCTATTTTTTGTGATTTTTTTTTAAATGTTGCATTTTTTTTCACTTTTTATAGCCAGGTCAGCTTATCACAGAGGAAAGCCACTTTGGGCATCTGAAGTTTGGATCTAAATACTTCTTTTAAAGTCTATAATTCATGCCTGGACCAGAAGGAGAGTGAGGACTCTTGTAAGAGAGGGTGGAAAGGCCCAACTTAATCCCATCAGCAGATCAGTGGAGAAGAAGAATTTGAGTGGGTAGAATAATTTTGTAGGGATGATCCTATTTAGGATTCATTAAACAAATACAAAAAACATATTTTACATTTAGGAGTAATAAGTCTGGATACTGTGTGATATATTGGTGATTAAGAAATATGGCAAAGAAGGGACTTTTTCAAGTACATGTCCTGCTGACCTCTCTATAGTATATTTTATTCAACTACAAGGGGCTAAGTGTTACAAGTTTGTTTACCTGT
The DNA here is from genome assembly GCF_003009895.1 of Hyaena hyaena. Classification (NCBI taxonomy): domain Eukaryota; kingdom Metazoa; phylum Chordata; class Mammalia; order Carnivora; family Hyaenidae; genus Hyaena; species Hyaena hyaena. Next base: position 111,648 of record NW_024081865.1, on the reverse strand, counting down.
GGTGAAATATTACTATAGGTTTCAGCAAGTCTTTATTAAGAGGACAAATAGATGTAGAGGTAACAAATGTCCTAAAATTACATTTGATCATGTCAACCCCTGGTACTAAAAGGATAACATTTAAACTCTATTGCAACATACAAGTTCTTCAAAATCATATCCCAATCTTTCCAATAATCATATATACATATATGTGTGCATACGTTCATATACATAATGCATGCATATACATCATATATGTAATTATACACACATATCCATTTTCTTAAAAACATAGTTTGAATCATTTTCTGGAAATATTATTTCTTTTTCCATATAATTTCATTTTATTGATTAGCCCATTGCTATCATTATCACTTTTGGTCAGTTAACATACAATCTCTTTCAAGTGTTCTGTGACTCTATACTAATTTGCATTTTAATTATTAGTAATATGTCTTCTGTAGCACATACTACATCTTTATGAAAAATAGAATACTTTTCACATTTATTCCATAGCACCAGGAGATAGTAAACTGCTCATTTATTTCTTTCTTCCTTGAATGACTGATTGAATTATACATGGTAGGTACATTCTAACCATTTTATAGAGTTAAACTTAATTTCTCTTTTCTAATATGTGACATACTGATTATCTAAAAGGAACAAACCAACATTCAAATAGGCTGATGCTAAAAAACAAATAATTGAATCGCTTCTTTTAGTTAGCTCAATTTTTAGTAGGTTTCCATAAGTCATTTTTTTCTCATTTCTGTTTCCACTTCTGTTTGAGCAAGCTGTTTGATAAAGTATTTTATATTTTTAGTCGGTGTATTGTAGAAAACAGAAAGGTACTCACTGCACCAAATTTTGGCTGGTCAACTTAATCTCCAGAAACATTCTAGTCCATGTTTGGTTCCTACAATAATTTTAATAGCTTCTTCTAAGCCCTGAACTTGATTTTAATGGTTCTTCTGTTGTATAATAATTCTCTTATAGTTGTAATTTATTACTTGAATTTTGCATTTTTACTTAAAAGATTGCTTTTTATCTTTGCTATTTTTTAACTGTAGCATACAATTTTGGAGGTGTGTTAGAAACAAAAGAGTAAAAACTGTATTTGCCCCTTAACTAGGAATATCTTTAGTTTGCAAGGCAGTTTGCTTCCCTTAGTTTTAAATCAGTCATACCTTGGACACACATAAAAGTACACAGTTAGGCTTGTCTGTGTCCACTTCTTTCAATAAATATATTGTGAAGAGTTGGAGCAGATGAATAATGTGTTAGCATATTTTAAAAATTAACTGAAAAGGAAAAGTCAAGTTTTGGGTGCTTTATTCTGATGTTGAAAACCTCATATTTGAATTCCACATCAAATATGTGTTGACTTACCATGTGCATTAAAGTGACCCATACAGGTTCAGGTTTATTTAAATAAAACTAATTGTTGCCATAAAAACCAGGTTTTTTAAGGGGCGCCTGGGTGGCTCAGTTGGTTAAGTGTCCAACTTCAGCTCAGGTCATGATCTCATGGTTTGTGAGTTTGAGCCCCACGTCGGGCTCTGTGCTAACAGCTCAGAACCTAGAGCCTGCTTCAGATTCTGTGTCCCCTTCTCTCTCTCTGCCCCTCCCCTGCTCACGCTCTGTCTCCCTCTGTCTCTCAAAAATATATAAACAGTAAAAAAAATTTAAAAAAAAACAGGTTTTTTGATAAGTATTTTTATTTAAATAAGTTCTTTTCTGTTTTTAAAACTACGGATGTATATAAACTATTTGCAATTTTATCCAGTATTTTTAAATGATATTTTGGATAAGGACACTCTAATCAAACATGAGAGACTTATTTTTCCTCTTAGCCTTATATCTGTAGTGTATTTGTCTATTTCACATTCCATTTTGTTTCCCAATTTGCCGCTTCCACTGTCTAAAGCTCACTTAGACAAGTTGACATTTTAATAAATAATGTGTAGAACACTTGCAAGTGCAAGGAAAGCCAAAATAAAATCTAATAAACAATCAAAGCCTAGCCGCACTTCATATCTAAACTGCTCAACAAGATTTTTGGGCGATTCTGACGGAACCCGCTGTCACCCACATCAATTTCACTCACTTTTTCCCCCAGATCAAAGTTATAGATTAGATGGGAGTTTGTTGGAAGCCAAATGATTAAAATATGTTTGGTTATGGTTGGCTCATTCTCTTTCTTCTCATTTCTTCCACAATTCATGAAGCACCTTTTGAATTTTGTAAAGCAGTTTTCTGAGCAATTGGAAGTCAGCAAAAATTTAACATTAATGAGTTCATTTCCACAAAGATTGGCTCATTACCATGCAGACTTCCAGTGCTATATACTAGTAGTTTTACAGTTATTTTTTCTATTCTTTTATAAAGATAATTTTACCTGCCACATGTGCAAATAATGACACTGGTAAGACTCTCTGTAAATAATTGCAAGCAATAAAAATGTCTTGTCAATAACTGTTGGTAAATTAACTGAGTAAAATAAAATTTTTGTACAAATAAATGAACATAATAACTAAAAAAAGTTAGTAACCTTATTCTTTAAAATGAATTTTATATAATGATCTATTAATGATTCAATCTCAAATAATAGGGATTTTTAAATAAAAAGAAGTCTAGATAATTATGAATATAATGTTCTTCCGAGATTATACATGAATGGAATGTACTCAACAGATTTGAAAATACTTAAGGAGCACCTGGGTGGCTCAGTCGGTTAAGCGTCCAATTTCGGCTCAGGTCATGATCTCAAAATTTGAGAGTTTGAGCCCCGAGTCTGGCTCTGTGCTGACAGCTCAGAGCCTGGAGACTGCTTTGAATTCTGTGCCTCCTTCTTTCTCTGTCTCTCCCTTGGTCGCATTCTTTCTCTTTCTCTCTATCTCAAAAATAAAAATTAAAAATTAAAAAAATACTTAAAACTGGCATCTGAACACAAATTCATAATGTAAATGATTTACAATAGCAATTGAACAATATCATTTAATTTACATGTTTATTTTCTGTATAAATGTTTATCATAATTTGTAAAAGTGAATGCTAACTAACAAACATTCTTTCTCTGCTTTTTCTTCACCCTAGTTCATTGTCTCTCCCTGATATATTTAAAAGTAATGTAAAATGAATTATTTATTTTCAAGGAAGAGTCCTATATCATACCTTTTCAATTGACACTTAATTTTTTCTTATACAGAAATTGAAGGATAAAGTAATTTGTAAACTTACTGATGATTAATATTATTTTGTATACTGATTTAAAGAGTAGTCAATAAAACATACTGTGCACCAGTATAAGTTTTATATGAAATTAGAGATTAGACTCAGTGATTTAAATATATTTGTCTTCAAAAAAGGTATTCTTGAATTACATTAAAATACAGACATGAAATAGTCATTGCTTAAATTTGTTGTAGAAAAATAAATTCATCATGTTTGTTAATTTGAAATTTATCACACTGAGTGAATATTTGAGAAAACTGATTTATAAAAAATATATATTCAACTATATTCTTTAGTACAAAATATGTTTTTCAAAACTAAATTAAACATTTACACAAATGAATTTTGAGTGCTTTTATAAAACCGTGTACAAATACAAATAGTCTTCTTAAGAGGATATTCTATACTTAATGAGTTTTACTTCTTTAATTTTGTAAAGTTTATTTGTGAATATGGAGTTCTTCTGTGTAGGATCAAGGATTGTTTGTAATGGCTGGTGTTAATCCTTTCTTTTTTGCCCTCATACAAATATTTTTGTTGTAAATAAACACATATGTAGTAGTTTGAGGGTTGTTTTTTGCCCATATACAAATGATACCAATCTATACATGTTTTATGATTTTTGTTGGTTTTGACTTTTTTTTTCACTAGTAGTTATCATTTGCAAATTATCATGGTTTGTCATTGTTACCCCATTGAGCTGTATGCTCAATTTTCTAAATTGCTCCTTTTAATATATTCTGTGCCTGGAAAATGATTAGTAACACTGGAAAACTGTGTTTTCCATAGAGGATAAGTGAAGCTCTTAATTGATCTTAGCATAATCCATTTTATAGAAGGGAGAGCAGGACAAGCATTCCACTGTGCGTGTACATTTAAGCTGTAATAATTGCAACATGTTTTTAAATCAACATGTTTAAGTACAACATAAATTTTAGGTTCCTTTCACATTAAAAGGATCAGGTAGATAGATAAATGTGTTGTTTCTGGTCAAACTTCAAAGATCCGTTTGTCCCCTTATCATCCTTAGCCTTCTTTGCATATCGATGGAAGTCTTGTGATCGTGTTACGGCCAATTGGATGAGTTGGAATGGTGGAAGTCACTTCCAGAATAGGTCATTAAAAGTATCTTGTGAAGTATGTTAGTTCTTTCTTACGCTGATTCAGAAACTTTGGGAACCATATGCTTCTAATAAAATGATAGTGCTTTCTAGACTTGATGTTCATACAGCCATCCAGGGTTTCTGGTTAAAAGACAAATTCTGATAGAGGATATTTGTGATGCGGTATAAGATTGTATGTTTCTAGCAAACTCTCAGATGGTGTTGCTGCTGGTTCATAGAATCCATTTCAAGTAGCAAGGTTCTATTTTGCGTAACTACAAAATAGACTGAGGGTTACTCAAACTGTATTTTTTGTTGTTTTGTTATTTATTTATTCATTTGGAGGGGGAGATAGACAACAAGCAGAGGAGGAGCAGGGAGAGAAAAAGAGGGAGAGAGAATCCCAAAGAGGCTCCTCCCTGTCAGCACAGAGCCCAGCGCAGGGCTTGAACCCATGTCATCATGACATGAGCAGAAATCAAAAGTCAGACATGTAACTGACTGAGTCACCCAGGTGCCCTCCCTCCCGTTTGGTATTTTTGTTTGTTTGTTTCTGAGTAATTGAACAGTAAAATTTCATTCATTTACCTCAATGAGATACTGAGGTTTTATTGTTATACCTCATTATCCTAGTTAATAAACTCAGTTTTTGTTTGTATATTTGTTTGTTTGCTGTGAAATCAACAGACTAGAGAGTTTAGGTTTGTATAAGTTTTAATGTGACTGTACTTAAATAATATGAAGTATAGCTGAGTATGTTCTTAAATTATACCTTACCATCTCTGGACAAAATGGGCTAACAGGGACTAGATTCACCCTACCATCTTAAGTAATTACTAAATAAGCAAAATATCTAAGACAATGCTTTTCAAGACAGAATATTAGGCAACTAAGCAACGGACGTTTAGAGACAGAAAGCAACCAGGGTGAGCCCTAGATTTTTCCACGCTTATTGCCTTAGAGAATTTCCAAGGAAATGCTGAACAGGAAGGGGAAACTCAGAGTTCGGGGGAACTCACAGATGAACTCAGAGTTAAGAACTGAACTGAAAGTCCAGGGGCAGCAAAGAGAGAATAATGCCCAAAATGTATCTAAATTTGATGAAAACTATAAACACAGATAAAAAGAGCTTGATGAATCTAACACAAAAGCAACATAAAAATTACTCCAAGTCACATAATAGTCAAATTGCTTAATACCAGTCACAAAAAATCTCTTTATTTTGAAATTTTTAATGTTTTTTTTTAAATTATTATTATTTCTGAGAGAGAGAGAGAGAGTGTGAGCAGGGGAGTGTCAAAGAGAGTGGGAGATACAGAATCTGAAACAGGCTCCAAGCTCTGAGCTAGCTGTCAGCACAGAGCCTGACGCAAGGCTCAAACCCACTAACCGTGAAATCATGACCTGAGGTGAAGTCAGATGCTCAACCAACTGAGCCACCCAGGCACCCCATAAAAAAATCTTAAATGCAGTCTGAAAGGAAAAAAAAATAATTAGCAAATTTCTCATCAGAAATAATTCAGGAAAACAACAGAACATGATTTAAAAATGTTTAGCACTTTTAAAAAGTGCTAAAATAAAACAAAGCAATATTCACCGAGAATTCTGTACCAGTGAAACTGAAGACCTTTTCTGACAAACTAAACAAGTAATAATTCATCATTAGCAAATAACATAATAAATACATTGGTAATTATGAAGATTTAAAATATACATATAGTTTTTAAAAATAATACTGTAATAAAGAATAGTACATCATGGTCAAGTGGGTATTATCCTGTAAATGGAAAAACGATCAAGGCAATTCACCACATTAGCACACTGAAGAAAACCATGTGATCCTCTCAATAAATACAGAAGAAGCATAGACAAACTCCAACATCCCTTCCTGATTAAAATGTTTACAAAACCAGTAATAAAAGGGATTTTTTTTTTACCTGCTATATTACACATATGAAAACTCACAGCTGACAATTTGGTAAAAGACTAAATGTTTCTCCCTAAGAACTGAAAGAGTATAAAAATGTCACTTCTATTCAATTCTAAGTTGCAAGTTTTAACCATGGTAATCAGGCAAGGAAAGAAGTAAAAGGCATCTACATAGGAAAGAAGAAGTAAAAATATTTTTATTTGTAGAAGACCCATTTGTCTATACGAAAATGTGATGGATTAATGAACTAGAGGCACTGAAAAGTGAGTTTAGCAAAGTATTGTGGGATACAGGATTAATCCAAAAATCAAATTCATCACTACAGAATCAAAATTAATAACCATAAAGTGAAATTTTTAAAATAATACTAATTAAAATAGCATTTAAAAACATGAAATAATTGGAGATAAATCTACCAAAATTTTTGAGAAGTATGTACCCTGGAAATAATAAAATACCTCTGATAAAAATTGAAAACCTAGTAAATAAATCTATATCAGGCTTATAGGTCAGAAGCTCAGTATCACTAATATATCAATTCTCCCTAAACTAATCTATAAATTCAAAATAATCTCAATCAAAATCCAATTATTCTTGTTTGAAGAAATAGGCACAGTTACTTCAAAACTTGTATGGAAATGGAAAGTATCTAGAACTTCTAAAAGAAGAAAGTTGGAGGACTAACAGTATCTTTATTACAAGATGTAGTATGCTCATTTTGTTAGGTGTTTTTATTATAAAAGGATATTGTATTTTGTCATTTTGTTTTGTACGCAGTTATTGAGATAGTCATATGATTTTTATCTTTTATTCTATTACTATGGCATATCACATTTATTAGTTGACATGTGTTGGAGCATCCTTGCATCCCAGGGATAAATCCCAGTTGATCATGGTATCTGTTGAGTTTGTTTTGCTAATATCTTTTTGTGATAATGATCTTCAACAAATTTTACATGGGATGAACATGCCTTAATGTAATAAGGCCATTTATGATAAAACTACAGCTAATTTCATACCCAATGGTGAAAGACTGAAACTTTTTCCTCTAAGATCATCAACAAGACAAAGGTGTCTACTATCACCATTCATTAACATAGTATAGGAAGTGTGAATTAGAACAATCAAGTAAGAAAAAATACATCAAATCAGAAAGGAAAAAGTAAAATTGTTGCTGTTTGCAGATTACAAAATCTCTTTTTTAATTGAATTATGGTTAATGTACAATGCTATATTAGTTTAAGGTATACAACACATTGATTCAACAATTCTATACATTATTTAGTACTCACAGCATGATAACTATAGTCATTATGTCACCATACAATGTTATTACAATCTTATTGACTCTATTCCCAAGATGTATTTTCCATTCCTTGAAATTATTTTACAATTGGAACTTTGTACTTCTTAATTTCTTTTATGTTTTTTTCCTCATCTTCTACCCAAATCTCCTCTTGCCTTACATATAGAAAATCATAAAGACTCAACCAAAAAATTGTTGGAACTAATTAACGGCTTCTGTAGACTTGTAGGACATAAAATTAGCATACATAATTTAGATGAAGTGTTATACACTAACAACAAAATATATAAAAAGCACAATCTGCCATCAGCTTCATAAATCTCTGCAGATCTGAGCTTGTTCTCTGTGATTGGTAATATATTTCAGAGGGGGTCATGTGTATTATGATTGTTCTCCCCTGTTCTGAAAAAGCTGATCAGCATAAGGGAACTATAAAATTTTCCCAAATATTTTGGACCAATTGCTCATTAATTTTTGTTCTAAATTGAAAGTACAATTATTACCTAAGTTGCTTTTCATGTCTATGCACTCTTACCTAGGGATATCCTTGAGTTTTATTCACAGTGATTCGCTTTATATCTTCTGATTTGGAAATAGGCAGAAAAACTTGATAACTAGTTACAAAAGAAAGGCAAAGAAAATATAAGCAGAGTCAATTGGGTACCATGAACTTGGAATTCATAAATCTAAGTTCTTCAGATGGTACTGTAAACAATGTGAGGGAGTACATAATAGTGGAAGTTTTGGAGTTCAGAAACACAAAACCTGGCAGGAAGTCAACTGGGGAGCATTACTTCAAAGGCTTGGAAGCCAAGGGCCAACTTAGCTGAACTTGGGTAAGCTGTTTAACTCTGAACCTCACTTGTCTCACTTGGAAAGTGTGGAATATAATTATAATTATTCTAAGGGTTATTGTAAACATCAAATGGGAAAACTGGTATACAATGCCTTGCCAAAAAAAAAGTACAAACTAAATGTTAAGTAATGTTAAAGTCAATTATACCCTATGTTATATATTTAAAAAGAAATATTATAAAAGTACTAACTCATATTCACATAATTAGGTAACATATACATTTTTGAAACTTCATAGTGGTATACACCATGAATTAAGTTGTACTGCCATGAATAACTCATTTTGATGGAGATATATCACCTACTACTAAGCATCTAAATAAACCCGTTTCAGTAAGAAATAAGGACTTAAATGTTTAGAATATGTATAACCAGTAAGAAAATTCTAATTTGTCTCACACCAATTTCATAACACTATATGGCCAATTCATTTGAATCATAAATATTCCTTTGAAATGGATCCTACACCCATAACTTCTATGATGAAAACTGAGTTTCTGTGTTCTGATAAACACTGAGTACAAGTTGTTTTGAAGGGAAAATGTCTCACAGCTTATTTCACTAAGGACAAAGTTTCCAGCGTTTTAAAAGTATTTGTAATTTTGAAAGTTTACTAACTTCAAAATAATGACAACATTATTTTTCAGACATTACACTAGATTACAGCTAATGGTTTAAATATATATTGGGATTTTGTGTCCACACCTTGTTTAAGGTGGCTGTCATTTTGATAGGCCTGGAGAAGATTGTGACTGAAGCTTTACTCATTTGTTTGATAACCATCTTGTTAATGATGTACACCTCTTAGGTTGCAAGCCATTTTATGACAGCAACAGACTAACCTGCTATGTTTTCTAGGGGATTATGTATGGCAATTCCAACAAGATCCTTTGGGCCTATTCACTGAAGAGAATTTGTTTAAAAATACATCTTCAATAGCTGGAACCTGTTTCTGAGTGAATTAATCCAGGTTCCCAGCATATCTCAACAGCAAATGGAAGAAAAATATAGACCTCTAATTATTTTCAGAAAGCATTTCCATATTTTATCATCATTTCAGATATAAAAATCAATAAACGAACAAATGAATCATGTTTCCTATTCTCTACCTAAAGCCTCTTACATGATCCTTTTTTGGGTTTCAATTATTTTACACATATTTAATCACATCCTTTTCCATGGAAGTACATACTGTTTTTTTAATTCATTATTTCTTTTAATTTTTTAAACATGATTAAGGCAATTTTTCAGGGAATAAAACACATTGTAATCGTATCATGAGATTGGCTTGGACAATGTATACAAGTGTGTAATAACCACACCAATCAAAATAGCCCCTGGTGTGCCAGTTGGTGGTCAAATCTGCATTCTGTACCACTGATCTGCTTCTTGTCATTATGAATACACTTTAACATCTCCTAGAATTTCAAATAAACAAAATCACACAATACCTGTTCTTTTGTCCATGACTTTTTTCCCTCAGTATAATATTTCAGAGATTCATTCTTTTCATTGTTTGCATAAATATTTTGATTATTCCTACTACTGAGTAGTCTTCAAATGGATGAATGTACACAATTATGCTCATCCAGTTATCTATGAATGGACCCAGATTATTATGTTTGCCTCTTATGATTAACACTGCTATGAATATCCTGTACAAGTAGTTATAGGGAATATGTGCTTTAATTTGTCTTTGAATAATAAGTGCAAGTGGAATAGTTGGTAATATGATGTGTGTGTTTAGCGTTATAAGAAAATGCCTGAGTTCTATAAAGCGGTTGTAGCATTTATGCTCCCAACAGCAAAATGGGAGTTCAAATTGATTCCTATTCCTGACGTTTAAAGTTGTTATTCCTTTAATTTAACCATTCCAGCAGATGTTAATTAGTAGTTCATTGTGCTTTTACTTTTCATTTCCTTGACGAATAATAATAATGAGCTTCTTTTTATACACATATTGGCCATATATAATGTTTTATGAAGTACTTGCTCAAACCATTAGTCCAAAAGGTATTGGGCTTTCTTCTTCCAATTCACAGTGTTATTTAAATACTCTGGATCAAATCATAGGTGGACAATAGGTATGGTAAATGTTTTCTTCCGAAGAGTGGTTTGAGGTTTTAGATTTTTAATGGCATAAATACATATATAAGTAAATTTAATGGCATAATCTGAAAGCATCTTACATTTTATCATTTTTAATTTGCATTTTTCCTTATTTATTTTATTTGTCTTGTCATCCATATTGGTGTAAATTTTCTTCCTTGGAATCCTGCAACAGTATTCTTTGTGTATTTTCTGTTTTTGTTTCTAATTGTCAAAATTCACTTATTTTTAAACATCAGTGGTCATCAGTTGTCATGGCCTACTATAAAATAAAACTAATGTTCAGTGTATAGTTTGAGGGATTTTCATAAATATATAAATCCATGTACACACCCAAAACCAAGATGTAGAACTACTTATTGTCAAGTAGAGTTATTTTGTTCCCCTTTGCAATCATTGTATACATCACCATGTGTCCGTACATCACTATCAGTAATGATTATATTTTATTGCTTGCTAGGAATCTGGTGTATGGATAGATCATCACTGTTGATGCATTTACACGCTGATGAATTTAAGTTTTTCAGGTTTTTGGCTATTGTGAATATAGCTTCTATGAAGCTTTGAGCCTATGAAATGTGCATAGTTTTTCATCTCTTTTGGATAAATAAATACCTTGGAGTGAAATTTGTCAGCTGTATGGTAAGTGTGTCTTTAAGTTAATAAGAAACCACCAAACAGTTTTCCACAGGGGTTGGATGAGGCATGTGTGCAGATCTGGTGCAGATAGCAGGGAATGCCCACATGCTTACTTGTCTGTTTCCCGGCTCTCCTTTTAAGGCATTTATATTCCTCTGTCCATTGTATTCAGCTTTCATATGTATAGCGCCTAGATCTCTGATGAAAATGTATTAGCCTCTTTTCTCCGTCTTTCATAGAATCTTGATAGTTTTAATAGTTGTTAGTGTTTCGTGGGAGCAGACAGCTTTTGTGAAATGATCTTCCATTTTGTTTGTCTGCCTGGAAGAGTTTGAAAGGATATTCACTTATACTGGTGGAAAACCTATCATCAGCTTTCATAAGAGAAGTCATTTATTTCCCTCCTCTTTTCTTTTTAACTTTTTTTAAATTTATGTATTTATTTTGACAGAGAGAGCGAGTGGGAGAGTAGCAGAGAGAGAGAGGGAGAGAGAGAGAATCGCAAGCAGGCTTCGCACTGCCAGCACAGAGGCTGATGAGAGGCTCGAACTCACAAACCATGAGATCACGACCTGAGCCAAAACCAAGAGTCAGACACGTAACCGACTGAGCCACCCAGGTGTTCCTGTATTTCCTGAAAATGTTTGTGAAGGATTTGTAACATTTCTTTGTCAGATGTTTTATAGAAATCACTAGTATGGCCATCTGGGCCTGGAGTTTCCTTTATGTGAAGGTTTCTAATTATGAATTCATTTTTCAAAATGTTGATAGGGTGTTCAGGTTTCCTTTCTCTCGGGTCACTATTGCATTAAAATTGTTCATTACAGGTCTTTATTATCCCTTCAATGTCTGGGATATACCTAAGTATTTAGCTGAGGTTAATGAAGAAGTAGTTCAAAATTTAATATAAATTTTTATATCATGCTTGAATTAACTAGAAAAATATTCAGGAAGGTTGTGCTGTTGCAACCTACACTCAGATTAGCCAGCACCGGATTTTTAGTTCCAGGGACAAAACCGAGAGGGTCAACACACATTGCCTTTCTCTCTCTCTCATTTTCTCCCTCTCTCTCTCTATCTCTCACCATCAGCTGTGGAAGGGTAAGAAGCAAACATCATTTTTAGGAGATAAAAGAAATTATTTATTTATGCTTCCTTTTTCAACCTCCTTTGTTTGTGTGCTATAGAGACATCAAGACAATTACTATTTCCTTTTATAGTTCATGCTTTATTCTACATGCAGTATAAATCCAAGCGATTTGCCGAGAAGGGTCTTTTACGAACAAACATATCATTGTGCCCCAATTAATGACTCTTTTCCATGTAATGCACATAATTGAATTTATAACCAGTAATTTTTTCAACTTGGTTGTGAGTTCAAAGTTGAAATAACAAAATCTGTAACAAATCTTTCAGCTTTATGAAGTGTCCTCTCAGGTGAGGTAGAAGAACATTAGTAGGTTATTTGAAAGGCTAATACAAACATTATTCTTACCTCACTCAACTTGTGTATATAGGGCTCAGCTTCACTCCCTTCCGAATAATGTACATATAATTTATATCACACATAATTCTTAAAACAATCTTTGTTGTTACTGATTTTTGTCATTAGTTAGAAAAGGTACAATAGAACCTCATGAATTTCAGAACCTGCTCAGAAAATTTGTCATAAATTTAATACTTTGAAACATATACACAATGATAAAAAAATATATACCCACAGGCTTGTTTTATAAATCTGAAACATGTTAACACCCTTGCTTTCAACTAACTGGACAAGAATCATTGTCTCATTGTAAATTTATTTGCTGTATAAATGTATTTTTAATAATGGCCTTCAGAAACATAAATAACTTAATTATGCATTGAATGTATTCTATGATGTGATAAATTAGTTATTTACTGTTATTTGTATGAACCCTACAAACAATCCGGTACATTTTGTGGACCACAGAATTCACAAATATTCATTTCCTAGAAAATCCTCCCATTGTATATAATAAAATATTAATATTTCAATTTCTACTGGCCTCTGTAAATACATGTATCTGAATTTATCATAATTAATATTTATAACAACCCTATAATCTGATAAAATTTGTCTATAAAATAACTAAAGCATCTTCCAAACCTAAGATGGCAGATACACATAGCAGAAGTCTGATTTTGTTTACTTTTCTCCTAATTGCCCTTCGTAAATTCTACATCTCCATCCGTCCTACTTCAGGTGTACAGTCTTATTGTAAATCAGTTACCGAAGAGTCATTCACTTGAAAAAGTAGCACTGGGCATGGTCACTATTGAGAATCTACTGCAATGTAAAAGGAAGTCTTCTGTAGCTCTGGGAAGTTCTTTGAAGGAAGACAAAATAGAAGTATTTCTTTCTTTCTTTTTTTCCTACTAGAAATACTTTAAACTGGTGGGTGCAGTTATCAGCATATAATTTCTATAACTACCGTAGTCACTCTTCTAATCTGAGAGTCAAAACAGGTATGACATAGAAGGGTGAGTTTAATGTGGCATTGTTGAAATATAGAATTCACCACTGTGTAACTATATTGCCTTTTCCTCATTGTTTCAGACTATTTAAGGAGTTTTCTGTTATTCACTTGTTATTGATTATGTAAATGTTAACACATGGTATGCACACTAATATAAATGTCAGCAATAATATAATCATTAATTAGGTATTATTTATTTATTTCATGGGATAATAGATAACCATTGATATGTCAATATCTAAAATTTTTAATGTCAGAATGTTATACCCAGATCGCAGTATCCTCAACTACCAGAGACCACCGGGGAGACCGAGTCACGCATGCAAAGGCAAAGGGCTTTATTATGGGCTCGAGCTCGGGCTCACAGACTTTACCAGCGGAGTGGATCTGTGTTGTGAGCACTGAGCAAAAGCAGAGTAGGGTTTTTATGGAGTTTGTGACTGGGGAGTTACAGAGGTTGTGGCAGGGGAACAGTGATCCAATCATAATTATTCAACATCATTGACAGCGGGTTTAACCATACACATTGTCTATAGTATTTGTTACTTTTCGCGGGATCCAATTACAATATTTAGAGTACCTTTAAATTCAACCAATCACAGAGTGAGCCTAGGGTCTTGTTCGGTGACTAACGGGTTAACTTTAACATTAGGTAACAGGGTCCTATCTATAGTTTCTATCTCCAGGCCTCTCCCTTAGTAATGTGAAGGGTGGTCGCTGGCCTTTCCTGATTGGGTGTTGCAAGGGTGGTTTCTCCTGCCTTGAGCAATGTGTAACTGCCTGATAGTTTCCGGGAAGCTGAAACTTAGGCTTTCTAGTTCAGAGGGGAAACTTAAAGCCTGTCATGGAGTCAGTTTGGTTTAGACTTGTGTCCTTACAAGAAAATGTTTAGTAAGAGATCACACAAATTGAAAACTAGGAAGATGTATGACTTATGTTTGTAATTATGGAGTTTCAGTCTCCCTCCCCTTTCAGATGGTCTCTCTTATAAGATTTTTTTCAGTTGAGAAGCATTATACAAGCATCTTCAAACCAGAAGTTTATACAAATTTATTTTCTCTAAGACAAATCTCTATAGCAAAATTGATTGTATTGAATATAACTCCATTGTCTGAGTTAAATTGCATTGAATTAAAATGTTTCCAAAAGTGTGTTTGGAATAAAAGAACACTTTAAATAAAGTGTATTTTAAAAATCATTTGTAATTACTGTTAAATAGTCTAAGGCAATGTGTAAGCACTTTAAATAAAGTGTATTTTAAAAATCATTTGTAGGGGCGCCTGGGTGGCTTAGTCGGTTAAGCGTCCGACTTTCGCTTAGGTCATGATCTCGCGGTTCGTGGGTTCGGGCCCCGTGTCGGGCTCTGTGCTGACTGCCAGCTCAGAGCCTGGAGCCTGTTTCAGTCTGTGACTCCCTCTCTCTCTGACCCTCTCCTGCTCACGCTGTCTCTCTCTCTCTCTCCTAGAAATAAATAAAACATTAAAAAAAAAATCATTTGTAATTACTGTTAAATAGTCTAAGGCAATGTGTAAGAAAAAAGTTAAATTTCATGAAAAATATTTACATAAAAATAATTGGGCTACTATACACTATTAACAATAGAATTTACTTATTTAAATATTGAAATTATCTGTCAAATGTGATTATCTGAAATTAGATAATATGTACAATACAAGAATACTATTTTTCAGTTATAGTCCCTAATAAAGATATTAATGCAGTAAAATTGACTTTCAACTTTTAATGATTTCTTTCTTTTTGAAAAAATTATAAAAATGTTTCCATTTATTTTTGAGAAAGAGAGAGAGATAGAGGGCAAGCAGAGGAGAGGCAGAGAGAGAGAGACAGAATCCGAAGCAGGCTCCAGGCTCTGAGTTGTCAGCACAGATCCCGACGTGGAGCTTGAACTTGTGAACCAGGGGATCATGACCTGAGCTGAAGTTGGACGCTCAACTGACTGAGCCACCCAGGCGCTCCAATGATTTCTTTCTTTAATCTAAAGTTTGCATGCAATTTAGAAAAAAATCTTTAAAATTGTATTCAGACCACAATGAGTATTTTCCCACCAAATAAAATATTGAAGTTATTTATTCTTACATTCTTCTAGGTAAAATATGAAATGTGGTATTTTCGTTGGCTAGTTAAGCTGCATTCTGTTTATTCTTCAGGTTACAAATTATATAATCATCTTTATATTTAACTTTACTTTAGGTGAAATGGTAAGCAAGGTTGTATTTGTATGCAATCAGTTTATCATCATCATAATAAAGACCACCTTGAATCTACTTATTATGTTAAAACTGAATGCAGTATACCTTGTAAGGTCTTTTCTGTTATTATTTTCATTAATTTTCACTAAGCGCAGCAGTACTGGTGTTGATTTGCATTCCAAAAGATAGTTTCAAATGGTATCATGGATTTAACTTGAAACATAAAAGCTAACAAATTCAAAGTTAAGCTCATATTCGATTTTGTTATAATCCCTGTTAAAACTGGGCTATTTTTAAACATTTGCATATTTTTCATTTGTAATACTCTCTAATAAAGTTGGCCTTACTGCTCAAAGTAACGGAATAAATGTTTTAAGACTCAAGGTTTAAGGGACTTTGTCGTCTATGATTCTCATCACCCTAACTGAATTTAAACTATTTAATGTGAAAGAACCAAGTTTCTTTTATTCAGCAGCCATTATTATGTACCTACTATGTGTGACACTCAGTCTGTTGCCTGTTGCTGGGGATTCAGAGATAAAAATCACAGTATCTTGCCCTTAAAATGCTCACAGTTGATGGGAAGGCAAAACTGATCTCCGAAATTACATGTCTAGTATAAGTACTTTGAAAGAAATACTGCTCGACTGCTTAGGAACACAGAAAAAAAGACATCTAAGTCAAATAAAGGAAGAGTAAAGGGAGTATTTTAAAGGTTTTTTGGAGAAGCAAAACTATTTAACTCATAAAGGAGAAACATTGGGGGGAAAGGACTTTAAGGCTTCGGCATCCAACTTGTCTTCGAATGGACCCACTTTACCTCTGGCCTTCTTGCTGCAGACACAGCATGTAAATGAAGCTGATATGTTCCCCTCTCCTATTTTGACTTCTTAATGTCTGCCTAAGTTTGCCAAATCTTTAGACAGCCTTCTTCCTGACCCTGGCTTCCTCTCTCCCTTTTCTTCGAACACTTACTTAAGAAATCTTTTGATTGTAAATTCTTTCTTCACCCCTTTGACATGTAAATCTTCTCTCATCCTCTGTGGTTTGTAACCCATTAATGTCGTTCTCCAGGACCTGGGAACCCACTCTATGAAATGTAATCATCAAGAAGGATGCTCTGTCCCACTCTGTGAGAGGTAGAAGCCTATCGTAAAATCCAATTAGCACACACAGCTGACCTAATTAGATTGACCAGTCTCTCTCCTAAAGTTCTCTAGTATTTTTCCATTAGCTCACAGGACTAAAAAATTTCTCACTTTTTGTTCCAGCGCAGTTTGGTTCAATCTCTCTTACCTACTGTAATAGTCTTGAAACAGTCTTCTTTGCTCATTTAACTCCAGTTTGTCCAATTTTTGTTTGACAGTTCCACGCTATAATTTCCTTATGAATCAACTTTGGAATGACTGCATGGGTCAGTCATAATCAGACAGAAATTGCATAATTTTATAAAATGGATTTTGTAGTTTTATATTTTTTTGACTCAAAAGAAGTGATGACCATCCTTGTAGTAAAATATCAAAAATGAAATGTAAAATATACATTAAGATTTTTTAGAATTTTTATTAGAACTTTTAACCTAAAAGTATGGTATTAGTATTCATTGTATTTACATACAAGACTAGTATGTTATGAAGATTGCTAAAAGTGCCATGTATCTTATTTTTTTGTTCTTTATGCTTTTTTTTAAGTTTGTTTATTTACTTTGAGACAGAGCACAAGTGAGAGAGGGGCAGAGGGGAGAAAAGGGATCCGAAGCAGGCTCATGCCATCAGGGCACAGCTTAAGGTGGGGCTCAAACTCACAAACCATGAGATTATGACCTGAGCTAAGACCAAGAGTCAGATGCTTTTTTTTTGTTGGTTTATGACAAAACAGAATTCCCCATAGAAAGGCAAATTTTGCTCAATGTCATAATGACAATGTAGATCTATGAGATTCTCTAATGACATGCAAAGAAGAAATGTATCTTTCAACAGAAAGTTAAAAAGCAAAATGTCAAGACTCAATGCTTTTCCATGTGTGTACGTTTGTGTGTGTGTGTGTGTGTGTACATTCTACAATGTAAGGAAATTGCCATTTATAGACCATCAATAAGGACAAAGTCCTACAAAAATGAGTTTCGCATTCACTTCAGTTCAAAACTACATTTTAGTTTCCTATTAGTGTCAAAAACATACTTGTTCAAATTTAACAATATTTACTTCTGTCCTCACGTCATTTTTCTTATGTCTGTAGCTTGTTCTTTTAAGAATTCTGTTTAATAAGCACAAGTAAAAAAGGCACAATTTCTTTAAACTTTGACTTTTTTTAGCTGCCCTACTTTATAAATCAAGAACATAGCAAGCTTAGAAAGAGCTTCCCCTTTCACATCCATGGCTTTTATGTATTTCTGACCAATCTGAAATGGTTAGAAAGCTGTCTGAACCAATTCATAGCTAATATATTACTATTGCATAATCTTGACTTGAGAAGATATTTTCCTCCTTGAAGTTGATCAGGAAAATAAGAGAAATATGGTACCAAGCAAACTTCCCCTCAGAAAATGTAGACCAAAGCCACTTTATTTCCCCCCTTGGTTTTCATTTCTGTCCTTCACTCTTCGTATGAAATTTTAGGCAAATAAAAGTTGTCTACAATGATTTAAAGCTTCTGAATTATAGGAAGTCTTTCATTTTTGTCCAAACATGGGACAGATGAATGCAATATGTTATCACTCACAATAATTCTAAATAGTGACATGTGTGGTTAGATAAAGAAAAATACTAAAGTTTTTATTTAAAGAATGACAAATTTACATTAAAATCACTTTTGATTGCATTTTCTCCAAAATGTGATGGCGATGCAATTACTTATCAAAAATATTTTGATGATATATATAAATGATAAGGATTACCTGGTAATACAACAAAATAACAACATAATTGAGGCTGAGTAAAGAATATTAGAGTCATCTTGTCATTTTTGTAACAAAAATTTTCAGGGAAGTTTTAACAATTCAGGCAATAGTCTTGTAGTTAAGCAAAAATGTAACTGATTAAGACGAATTTCAATTTTTAAGCTCTGTTTTTCAATATAGCACATTATGTTTTTAAAGAGATAACGTGTACATAAATAACTTCTGTGTGTTTAACACATAACTCCTCTTTATAAGTTAACCTATTTTGTTGCTAATATTCAGTATTAAGCAATAAATACGTAACACCTTTCTACAATTTATGAATAAAAGTTTACTAATAACAATATGAAACACATATAATGATTGTTAATTTTCTAATGACATGGTGGTATTGTAAATGGCTCCATCTTGACAGAATATGTAGATTATAACCCCGGATAAAAAATGTGAAAAATATGTAAATCTTTTTGAATAAACCAACAAGTTATGTCAGAATATTCAACCTTCACTTTAAATTCTTTAGAGGAAAAGAAACATAGCATTGCATCAAATCTGTCAATAACACGTACAGTTTAATAGTACCTAGTCCTTTCTATAGCTCTGTTGGTAAGCAGCCATTCCAGACTCCACTGATATACATCCACTTTAAAAAATGTTTTCATAGGCAAGTATTATAATTTTAAGTGCTTCCTCAGCATACTTATTTGGAAGTTCCTATTGTATAATTAAAATTATGGTGTAACATCCCATGTTCATCTAATTTTTTGGCCTATATTTTTTTCCATTTTATACTAAACAGGATTTTTCCAACTTTACTCTGCATAAAACTTGCTGGAAAGCTTGTGTTAAAAATAAAGGCTTCTAGTTCTCAACCACAGATTTTGTGATTCAGTAGGTTTGGGTCACAGCCAAAGAATCTTCATTTTTAACAAGCATGCCAGGTAATTATTATGGATATGATTCCAGGACCACATTTTTAGAAATACTATTTATCTTGATTGCTCATGCCCATCCTTTTTAACATTTAGCTTAATTTTAGACCTTTTCTCTCCTTCCACCTCTCTCTGTCTCTGTTTCCCTCTATGTGATAAACCAAATGTTATAGATATGTGGCAAAAGAAGTAGGATATTGAAGTGATTATATATATAAAGCATCTTTTGAATATGCCTCCCTTCATGCCTTAAAGCCAAATTGGAATGGACCAAGTCTATTTTAAGCACCATAATTATATTTGCAGTTCCCCTGACCTTACTGTTTTAATTTTAATCTAATATTTATTACCTCCAACTCTTTCATTTTGCTGTTCTGGATCAGGGTTTTGTAAAAGGACATTTTTGTAATTTTATTTCCTGTGTGTAAAATTACATCTAATGTGACACAAAACCATTGCTGTAATTTACCAAATTGAGGATGCCATTGTTTTTGTCTATTACCAAGATGAAAGCAAATGCTACAATTAAATAATAATCCAATGTGTCTTACTTATTATATGTGATTTTCAGAGGCATGAAAATTAAAAATGTCCATGTTAGAATCATGAACATGTGGTAATTTAGTGAATAATCTTTTTACTGTTCAGTAAAGAAACTGTCATTTAACTGGCAAGCATTGCCATCAAATGCCTCAGAATCAATTTCAAGGGGGTCTCAGGCCACGGACAATTCCCTTGGGGTTGTTTTCCCAAATTTTCTAAAATGTGCTAATACTCATTGAATCTTCTGTTGACTTCCTACTCTATAGTCAATCTTCAGTAAATTGTACTTGTTTAAGGAACTTTTCTATAGGAATCAAGACCATTTTATTTCAAATAGTTAAGGCTACAAATAATATAGTTGAAGGAGACCGAGTGATGCACCCATCATCACTTAGTTCCAAATTTCTCTTTGCCAGTTAACTACATGTGCAACTGAATCTCTGGGAAGTTCAATTGTTTTTAACAGCCATGCATACAAAAGCCCTTGAGTAATATTTAAAATTGTCTTAACTATTTCTTCAATATCATCTCTTTTCAACCAACATAAATGCATACAAGGTATATAATTTTAAATTTTTTTATTTATTTTGAGAGAGAGAGAGAGTGAGTAAGTGGCTGGGGAAGGGGAGAGGTGGGGGAGAGAGAATCCCAAGTAGGCGCCGAACTGTCAGTGCAGAGCCCTATGTGGGACTCAAACTCATGAATCATGAGATCATGACCTTGGTTGAGCCCAAACCAGGAGTCACTTAACTGACTGAGCCACCCAGGTTCCTCTCAAGATACATAATTTTTAAAGAACGATTTTTAACACAGTTTGAATAAGAATCACCAGCTAAGTATTGTCAGTCTATATAAATTCATTTCAACTTCTTTTCCAAGTATAATTACATACATGAGTGGTCCAGAACAGAGGAGGGTGGGTGTTTATTTTCAGACACTTTCTGGCTTCTAAGTTATATGCAACCCTGGAGGTCAGAGATGCATATATCACACATTCCTTCTTTCTTGCACTCAGCACATTTTGGGAGTTGTATCCTATGGGTTGAGCACTGTGCCATCCCCCAGAAATGCAGAAGTGAGAAAGGAAGAAAGGGCCCCTCACACCATGGGACCTTCACATTGACAGTGCACTGGGCACCCTGACAGAAATGTAGGACTCTACAGAAGGTGTGGTGTTGGAGGCAGTATGTAATAGCTCATGGGATCAGGTTGTATTGCTCCTTTGTTAGGAATTTGGCTGACCAGTTGATATCATGTTACTTGAAAACCATGGTGAGAATATTTATATCATAGAAATCAACAAAAGCTAAAATAAAAATCTGTTTGCTACCGGGCACCAGCGAGGATCCGTCAGTTGGGTGTCCAACTTCGGCTCAGGTCAGAATCTCACAGTTCAGAAGTTCCTGCCCTGCATCACGCTCTGTGATAACAGCCTGGAACCTGGAGCCTGTTTGAGATTCTGTGTCTCCCTCTTTCTCCCTGCCTTTTCCCTGCTCTGCTCTCTCTCTCTCTCAAATAAAAAAAACATTAAAAAGTGTTTGCTTGGATTTTGGTTTCGTTCCCACACCCCTTAACCAGCTTAAGTATTTTTCATCCCACCACTCTTTGAAATGCAAATTAAGAGCAATCAGCAAGGTCAGAAGTTGAAAGAGGTATCATTGAGTCTCCTGGATGGTACAATGCTTAAACTGAGCAGAGAAAGATAGACAAAATAGAGTTGATGGATAGAGAAGACAGAATTCTTTTTGTTTTTGCTGATGAGATTGCATAATCACAAAAGCAAAGATACATAGAAAAAGGTAAGATATCTCAAAAGCAATGAAAGAACTTTAATATGGCTTAAATTAGAAAATAAAGAGAGAAGAGAATGACAGAAATTTATGCTGTGGAAATGAACAAGGAAATTCTCATGTAAAAACTTCCCAGTCATATGAATATGTGAGGTTTTTAAAAAACTCAGGGGCAATGGAAATATAATGCAGTATTATTTAATCATGTCTGCATTTGAAAGAGTAATTTTGCTATGGTTTGCAGAATGGGTTGAAGAGGAAATAAGAGTTCTACAAGAATTGGATAGGTGGAAATTGTTTCTCTAGTCAGAGAGAAGCTTTTGTCTTGGATGACATTGCTGGGTGAACTGGGAAAACCCTGGGCCCTGGGGCCTTAACCTAGGCCCAGATAGACCTGAAGTAGATGCTGAAGGTTCTTGATCTTGTCGAACAATGATTTCAAGGACAGACATGCAACACAGAGGGTAAGTGACACAAGTGGGAAAGTTTATTAAAGTGATAAATACACTTGAAAGACAAGAACCGGCAAGTTGAAGCTCAAGAGAGACAGAGAGAGCTGAGTCCCTGGGTTTCAGATTTCTCTCTTTAATTAGCATTTGTTAACCAGGGGCAAAATATTCATTACTTCCTGTGAGGAAGCAGGGTTTTATGCTTTCTCTTTTATTTAAATTTATTTATCTTGCGAGAAGACAGAGACAGTATGAGTCATGGAGAGTCAGAGAGAGGGAGAGAGAGAATCCCAAGCAGACTCTTCACCTGGCAGCACAGAGCCTGACACAGGCCTCAAACTCACAAACCATGAGATCATGACCTGAGCAGAAACCAACGGTAGGATGCTTGACCAACTGAGCCCATCGTGCTTTTTCTTCTAAACTTGGTCAGGGGTTTCCTGTCTTCGCATGCTCCATCTTGGGCCTGTCCGGTTTGATCTGGCTTCTTGTAGAGTGCTGCCAGGGCAGGGCTCTTACCTTCCCAATAGCCAGCCATGACTTCCGTGTTGCTGAACTCCAGGTATACTGCCAGAACCTAAATACCTACTCTAACAATGGTAGTGGCAATGGAATTGAAGACAATTGGATATAAAAGAACTGTTTCATGGAAAATGGACAGGATATGGTCCTTTGGATATGTGAAACATGAAACAGAAAAGGGAAAGTTATGACCTACAGATTTCTTCTTTGATCTACTCATTTAGTGGGTGCTGTTTATTGAGATAAGACCTATGCAGGGGCAGGAGTGGGAGCTAAGGCAGATTTAAGATTGCCCATGAGGAAGATTTAAGAATATGTTTAGTTTGAAGTCCCTTGTATTGGTAACATCCTCCCATAGAGTCGGTAAGAAGGGAGTTGAAAATGAGGGTCTGGAGGATAGAAAAGAAATATACTTTGATGACACCCACTTCAGAGTGATGGAGAGGATACAGCCGTATAATAAGATAACATAAGACACTTTATGAAACTTTTATCATTTATCTATTCTGTGTAGTAAACCACCCTAAAACTAAGTAGCTTTAAAATTAATAATTTTATTTGTTTATGTTCACTTGTGTTAGCAACTTGGATTGAGTTCAGGTGGATAGTTTTTTAGCTGTTTACAAGTGATACTACTCAGCATTTTGTCTTGGTCTGGATATTTTTAAATAAGTTTACTCATACTTTGACAGATGGTTCTAGCTTTTTCCCAGGTCACACATTTACATCAGGCTAGTCTCACATTTTTTTACATGGAAAATGTTTCCAAAAACAGCAAGAAAAAAGGCAACCCTCAATGAGTATTATTTTTCAAGGCTCTGCTTGCATGGTGTTTGCTAAGATCTCACTGGTCAAAGAAATCTAAGCTGGCTAAGATCTCAGCCAATGTGGGAAGACACTGTACGTGAGCATAGACACAAGAATACATCATTCATTAAGGACTATTTCTGTAAAAGTCTGCCATAAACCTCAAGGATCAAGTAGAAGACAGAATAGCAAAGAAAATGGAAGAGGGACAGCTAGAATGTTGTAAGAGAAAACTAGCAAAAACAATCATTGCAATGTCAAAGGAAGATAGTAAGGAAGCAGAGTCCTGTTAATAAGAAAAGGTTACATTTTTGGTTTGCATCTGGTATCTTTGCACCTTTACTGTTTCCTTGACCCATCAATTTTATGTCAGTTAGGATTACATTAAACTATTTAGGGGGCGCCTGGGTGGCTCAGTCAGTTAAGCGTCCGACTTTGGCTCAGGTCATGATCTCACGGTTTGTGGGTTCGAGCCCTGCATCAGGCTCTGTGCTGACAGCTAGCTCAGAGCCTGGAGCCTGTTTCGGATTCTGAGTCTCCCTCTCTCTCTGACCCTCCCCTGTTCATGCTGTCTCTATCTCTCCCTCAAAAATAAATAAAATGTTTAAAAAAAAAACTATTTAGAATGAAAAGGAGATCTTAAGAGGCTTAATCACAGAGGTGGCCAACAGGAAGTGAAGTTCAGATATAAATAGTTCAGCTGAGGATTAACAGGGACTCAGATTCTATCTTTCCTCCACTGCTTGTATTGTCATCGTCCATCTTCATACAAGTTGCTTCATTCAAAATGCAAGATGGCTGCCACACTCCCAGACATGAAGAATTGAGAAAGTAAAAGAGAAGTCAAGGCTTTCTCTTAATGAGGCTGTGGGAAGGACTGTTTCCAACACTTTCCATTGCAAGGCATTCTACAATATGGTCACATTTAATTTTACAAAAATAGGAGCTTTGGCAGGGGGCAGAAGAGATAAACAGAATCAGAGTTCTGCTAATAAGGTTATTTTATATAAAACCGCAGGGCCCACCACAAGCTTCCATTTACTTTGAGATATACAGCAACCCAACGTTGCCCCTAAGGTGCTAAGATTTACATGATTAGTTTTTCTCCTGATTTTTTAAAATCTAGCAACACATACTAATTTTGTGCTTTTTCAGGAATAGACTATTTGACAAAATGGAGATTTTTAAAAATATTAACAGATCATAAAAAAGCTAACATCTATTGAGCATTTAATTCGTACCTAACATTGTTTTTAACGTTTGCACACATGATCTTAGTTAACAATCCAGAACAGATTTTGTAACAATCTTTTGAAATAAGAGCTAATATTTTCATAAAATTTAAAGACAAGGAATTGATCAGACAGAGGGTAAGTAGCTTAGTCAAATGGATGTAATTAACAGGCCCTTGAACTTTCTGACACAAAAGGACAAGTTTTAGCTGGTATGGTGTGTAATACTGCGCACTACTGTGATTAAAAGGTCTATGACAGGGGTGCCTGTCAGTGTCTGGCTCAGCCAGTTAAGCATGAGACTCTTGATTTCAGCTCGGGTCATGATCTCACGGTGTGTGGGTGTGAGCCCTGTATCAGGCTCTGTGCTGACAGCATGGAGGCTGCTTAGGATTCTCTCTCCCTCCCTCTCTCTCTGCCCTGCCCCTACTTGCATGCTCTCTCCTCTCTGAAAATAAATAATCAAAACTTTTTTAAAAAGGTATATGACAAAAAATGCATTCTGTCTAGTATTAACATTTTAACTAATCTTTTATTAGACTTTGAAACAAGTAAATTTTCCGGTAAAGAAATAGTTTTGGTATGAAAGATTTCACTCTTGCTCCATTATTTTTAAAATGTGATTTCCTCTTACAGCTGTTGTTTCAATTATATTCACTGTGTCAGCATATTCCATACACTAATATTTTTATATGTATTTATGTTTCAGTATTAATGAAACTTGTTTGTTACAATTAGTTATGAGAAAAAAGTTTGCTTTTAAAATACCCCAAATATTTTAATTATTGTGACGAATATATAATTTGGCATTAGATTTAATAACTGAATGGGGAATAAATAGATACCTTATAAGGAAGACTTCAGAATTCTAGAATGTTCTAAAATTGGTTTTAAAAATCCTTAGAATATTCCAATCCCAAATACATTATTTTTATACACAACAACGTGAGGGCTATCTTAAGCAATAGAAACCTCTTGAATCCATGACTACTATCTGTTAATAGTCAAAGGTGTGTTTATATCACATCTGCAAAAGAAAAGAAGTAATAATATCTTTTCAATATGCCTTTCTTTCCAAAATGTACTTTAATAAAGATCCTGAGACAGTCTCTCATGATAGAAAACCTGAATATAATGAGAAAGGCAACCCAGGCAAGTATCCTACATTTATTCAAACTATAAAATTGCTCGTATCTGGAAAACTTGTGCTGAATCAACTTTATTTCAATGGAATATTGCAGCACATTCACAATAGAAGCCCAAACCTTTTACTCTGCATGATAATATGTCTTTATGTTTCTCAGAAAGAAAATTCTCAGAACATTAAAGAAAGTAGAAATTCTTATTATTCAAGAAGTTGGGTAGAAGAAATGTGATGACTCTGACTTCAATAAAAGGCAAGTTTTATTCCAAACAGTGGATTTGTTTTTATTAGGCACTCTATGTTTTTATGGTAATTGCTAGTACAGTTTATGCAGGAAAGTCTGAACTATGGGCTAATATAGATTTCATTATTATGTGTAGAAAAGAAAGTAAGGTAAGGTTACCTCATCTCAAAGGCTGATGCTCTGCTCTTTTATTTCATTTTCTCATAATATCCAATAAATTTATAAGTTGAGTATTTTAGGAAAACTGAAAGTTTAATCATGTGCACTTTAAGCCTATATAATGGTACATATCAAATATATTTCAATTTATAATACATAAAATTTAATGAATTTGCCATGTTAACTACATTTATGTGACCCTGAAAAATTCTCACCATCACTTTTAAAAACCTTTCTAAAGCTTTTTTCTCATGTAGTTTCTAATTCTTGGGTTAAGTATTTTATATATCCATCTATATGTTTGCTGATACCTATAAGTAACTTTCTTTAAAAAGTCCATTCCATTGAAGTCAATTATATTTCTTTGAGTCAGTGTTGAGCACCTACATTGTACCATCAGTATTCATGGCTAAAAAGATAAACTGACATTTGATAAAATCCCTGGAATTGATTAGCTCATTTAATTAATTCATCTTTCAAAATCAGGTGTTTATCATTAAATAACTATGTTTTTCAATCATTGTATTTACTTATCTATGTATTCATTCATTTATTTATTTTTAATGTTTATTTTTATTTTTGAGAGAGAGAGAGGGAGGGAGAGACAGACAGTGCGAGTGGGAGAGGGACAGAGGAGTGAGACACAGATTCCAAAACAGAGTCCTGGCTCTGAGCTGTCAGCACAGAGTTGAATATGGGGCTCAAACTCACTAACCGTGAGATTATGATCTGAGCCCAAGTTGAATGCTCAGCCGACTAAGCCATCCAGGTCCCCATAATTATATTTATTTTTAATTATAACACAATAATTTAATCCCAAATTAACTTTCCTGATAATGCCTTTCCATTTTAAAGTTATGTGACTGAGGCACCACTTACAAGCATCAGGGGAGGAGATGTGATGAGAGGTGAAAATGTCAAGGTGGCAAATGGCTTGACCATAATTATAATTCATAGTAGAGATCAGTGTTTTGATCAAAGTTGAATGGGAAATTTAGGAGAGTTTAAAGAAAGGAAATAACATGATAATATGATTCAAACGATCATGTTCCAAAATGATTTAAAAAGGAAGAAATAGAAGACTTGGAGCATATGATGGAAACTCCAGATGGAGAGTCTAGAGTAGAAAAATATCAAAAAGTAACATTTCAGAAATAATGGAACACCTGAATCTGCAGATTAAGAAAGCATAGTTGGTTTCGGGAAAGACAAGTAAAGATAAATGAATATTAGCAGGTCAATTAGACAGAGAAAATCATTTTAAGAAGCAACTCCAAAGAAAATGCAAATCACTAGACTGACAGCATACTCCTTAACAACAAAAATGGATGCCAGAAAGGAAGAAAATAATTTAAAGTGGTGAGACCAAATGTTACTAATGTAGAATCTAATATACCTACATAAACTATTATTTGATTTAAAGGCACACAAAGTATTTTCAGTAAAAAAAAATAGCACTAAGGTAAATGAACCACAAGAACTACTAAAGTTAGCATTTCAAAAGGAACAACACTTAACCCAGATAGAAGGAATCCAATGTAAGAAGACACCTGGAGAAAACAAATTGCTCAATATGTAAGAATTTTAAAAGAGGCTAACTGGAGGTAGAATATGTTGACATTAGGGTAAAGTACCTACATATCATGTAGCATAGGAGGACATCAGATTTTTAAAACCATATAATGTTCAGCTAGAGGGAGAAGATACAAATTAAGTTTTTCCTTAAAAATTATTGTTTTTAAAAGATAAACACTAAAAAAATGGTAAAATGTAGATATTCCAAACTTTTGGAGTCTGGGGTTGAGGGAGCATGCAACTTAAAAAAAAAAAAAAAGGAAACAGAACATTTGATCAATCAAATAGAAAGCAAATAGAAAAGGAAAAAAATAGAAAATGAGGGGTAATAGGAAAAATATGATAGTAGAGATGATTAACATTAGTGATAATAAATACAAACAAATTCACCACTGTATATAATAGAGGTAACTGAAAGGCAGAATGAAAAATATAAATTAACTAATATTCAGATTATTGAAGACATAGCAAAATCAAAATATATAGAAAATTAATAGACAGGATGGAAGATAGCTGGGTGGGTAGGTAGGTAACTAGATTAATATCCACATATATCTCTTCTAGATGTAAACCAAATAATACTAGATTAGTCCTCTTAGTAGTAGATAAAATCATCTTGCATAAAATGCCATTGATAATGATAAATCACTAAAATTGAATTAAGTATTAAATAATAAGAAAACTATAATGATTCTAATGTAGTGTACAGCCAATAAAGCCTCAATAATATATGAAGCAAAAAAATCAACATAATTATAAGAATAAATAGATAATTAATACAAGATTTTAATACCTTTTCCATGATAATAGATCAGGCAGAAAATAAGGTAAGTATTTAGACAATTGTAACAGTACAATTAATAACAATAATTGAAGATACATATAGAAACCACTGCATTCAAGGTATAGAACAATGGATGATGTTCAATCATGAAGAATATGCTATTTTAGGATGGATTGGACTATAAATAAAATCTCAAAAATCTTTTAAAAAAAGGCAAACATAAGAATTGGTTCTCTGATGACAATGCAATTAAATTAAAATAATTGACAACACGTTTAAATCTCAGTACTTAAAAAAAAACCTTCAGAATAACGCTGGATTCAAAGAAAGAATCACAGTATAAACATGGACCTATTTATAACTAAATATTAATAAAATATTTCCTTTTAAATTTCTTGTATGCAATTTAATTTACTTAATAAAATATTTCTATAGGATATATAGAGCTTATCATCACAGATGGGAGTTATCTATAGCATTTCAGATTGATAGCCTTGTAGATAGGGCTGCTGCTGCTGGAGTAAAACACTAGTTACTCTCTTTTTGGGAAGATAGATACGATACTTTGTGTAGTTATTACTCAGAAGGGACAAAAACCTCCTTCCCTTATTTTCATACTGTCTACCAATATTGTTTTGAGAAAATGTTTAACAGCCTAGCATTCCCATAAACAATGTACTAGATTGGGAATGTAGACATCTAATTTTTAGTCTTCAGCTTGGGCATATTTTGTGACAATAGGCATCTATTTCAGGCCATATCCCATTCAATTCTTATGCATCTACTGTGGCAAATCACTGGACTAATCCTCTAGGGATCTGGATATAAATAAATATTGGTCTTGCAAAGTACGGAGAAAAACTTGATAAGGTAAAGAAGTGAGAATAATAGTCCATATTTCTGAGTAATTAATTTTATTAGATGGCAGAAATGGAGATGATGAGAAATATTTTGAAGGTAGAGCTATTAGAACTTAAAAATGGAATGGTGTGTGAAGGGAAGAGAGAGAATGTTCTCAGTCTCTTAATTTTTGATATGGACATTTCCTACCTCTATTTAACACCATGGTTTCCAAATATAGCATAAAGTTGTCCCAAGGCACCCAGAAACAAACAGGGGTTTTTTTAATTTAAGGGGAGACACTGCAATACTTGAGATTTGCCAGACACCATGGGAATTATCAGCTAGATAGAAGTCCACTGTTTTAAAATTAGATTGCACTATACTTCTTTTGGGGCGCCTGGGTGGCTCAGTCGGTTAAGCGTCCGACTTGGCTCAGGTCATGATGACATGTGCGTTCAGCCTCATGTCTGATTCTGTGCTGACAGCAGGAGCACAGAGCTTGGAGCCGGTAGCCTGCTTCAGATTC
Organism: Hyaena hyaena; assembly: GCF_003009895.1. Taxonomy (NCBI): domain Eukaryota; kingdom Metazoa; phylum Chordata; class Mammalia; order Carnivora; family Hyaenidae; genus Hyaena; species Hyaena hyaena. The sequence continues at coordinate 81,330 of NW_024081865.1, read as the reverse complement.
TGTGTCTCTCTCTCCCTTTCTGCCCCTCCCCCACTCACGCTCTGTCTTTGTCTCTCTCTCAAAACTAAATAAACATTAAAATACTTTTTTTTTAAAATTTAGATTGCACTATACTTCTTTCAGTGACATCTGTTTGGAAGCTCGGTTTTTAGAGGTCTTTATGTAAAAGTCAGGAAAAGTACAAAAATCAATTTAGAACAGGAAATGAGACTGGTGCTGTCAAATTACCATCTAGTATTTTGGAAGGTGAATAGTATTTAATGATGCAATAGCCAATATGCTGAATAAAAGAAAATACTGGCTACCGTTACTGATTCTGGGTAATAACAAACCTATTTAAGAATTAAATAATCATATTTCTCTTTTAATTTGAGGAGGTCACTTTTTTCAAATTACCAGTAAGTTGTCAAGACATAAATACTTTGATATAACACACTACTTAATAAACGGAGCTGTTAGGTATTCCTTTGATATACGTGTGCTGAAACAAAAGAATGGTCACTAAGGGCATTCTGAACTGTGAAATTCTGATTTAGCTGACGAGTCAAAAAAGATACCTAAAGTTAAGTAAAGTTTCTAACTCTGCACATCTTGAAAAAGACTGATTGAAGGTTGAGACTCAAGCATTTTCACTCCTGAGCCTTGGTTATCATACTGTAAAATATGTAAAACAGTATAAATATGTAAATTATACACACAAAATCTTATGAATTTATAATTGGAGACTCTAGTATATCCTGAAAAATAATAATAATTAAAGTTTAATACTATGGATCTATTTATAAATTCATGGTCTGCAAACATTCTATAACTGTGGCAACGTAAAAGACAGTAACATCTTTGTATATATTGGTTAGAAGTCATACCTGGTGACAAGATGACACTTCCAGCAAATTTCACTTTTTGGTCTTCTGTTTTCCCACTGAGATAATTCCAAGTTATGTATCTTCATTTCAGAGGGGAAGTTTTTCATACATTTGAGATATCTTGACAAAAAATACTGATAAATTATACTTCATTAAAATTAGAAACTTTTGGGGCACCTGGGTGGCTCTGTCCTTTAAGCTTCTAACTCTCAGTTTTGGCTCAGGTCATGATCTCATGGTTTTGTAAGGTCAGCTCCACGTCAGGCTCTGCACTAACAGTCCCTCTCTCTCTCCCACTCCCCTGCTCAGCCTGCCTCTGTCCCTCTCAAAATAAATAAATAAACTTAAAAAAATGTTAAGTAAAAAAATTGAAAACTTTAACCTCAAAAGACCTGTTAAATAAGTGAAAAATCAAGCTGCTATATATATAATATATACACATATTCAAAATATATAAACTTATTTATATATTCAATATATGTAAAATCATATATGAAATCAAACCACCACATTATATTTAATATAACATATAATATATACAATTTGTATACATATAACATATATATTTTCAATATATGAATAAAACAGTAATAATTGGTCACAAAATTTGAACATTTTACTAAAGGAGATATACTGATTGCAAATATTCATGAAGAGGTGGTCAACATCATTAGTTACTATGCAAATTTCAATTAAGACTCCAATGTCATATCTCTAAACACTATCAGAATAGCTAAAATCAACAAAATAAAATATCAAATGTTGATCAAAGTGTGTTCTAATTGATACTCGTATGTCTAATTGATACTCCTATGGGAGTTTGAAATAGAATATCTACTTTGAAAAATTATTTGTCAGTTTCTTATAAAATAAACATATATTTACCCTATTACCCCCTAATCTTATATCTAATTTTTTACCCAAGACACCTGAAAATTTGTATCCACAAAAAAACCTATATATGTATAATAGCTGTTTTCATAATCACCATTATCTGCAAAAAGTTAAATGTTCCTCAACTGACTAATGCATAAACAAAATTTTATGTATCCATACAGTAGGATTTACTTGACAGTAGCAGACACTAAATTAGTAATAATATGCAGACATGGACGGGTCTCAAAAATAGTAAAATAATTCAGCATAAAAGGGTATTTTAGATTCCATTCATGTGTCATTCTGGAAAACATCATTTTGGAAACGACAAAACTATCAGGAAAGACTCTGGATCAGTGGCTCACAGGCTTTGGTTCAGAGGGAAGGATTGGGTAAAACGGCTCAAGGGAACATTTGTGATGATGAGGTGGTTGTTATATAAATGCATACATTTGTCAAACTTGTTGTAATTTCAGTTTCAATTAAACTTAAATTTTATTGTACTTGAGATATATTTCTCCATTCTAATTTTCTTAAAATCTATTCACCTTAAAACATTATGTCATATCCAAACACAATTAAATATGTGGTCATTTTTTCCCAGATTTTCAGACGATGACTCAAACATGCTCTCTTATAATTCATTGTTTAAGGATTGCTCGTATCCTTTTAAGAAACTTAAGATATAAACCAGATAGCTGGCTTTTTATATTATCATATTTGTAACATATAAATGTTTAGTATATACATATTTATATTACACAGAATCCAATGCAAAACCAATTTAATTTTAAGCTAAAATCTGATAAATAATCTACACTTGATGCCCTTCCAAGCACATTTAGATGTGGCAATAGCTCTCCTAAGGCTCTTCCCACTCTGTATTCTCTCCTGGAGCAACACACACTTGGCCGAAGATGAAAAATGTCATCAAGTCTGCCAGCTGTTGAGGTTTTATTTTTTCTTTCAGCTTAATACAGTTAATCAGCTGCCAAATTTAAAATATCACTTTCTCCACTTTTCTTATACTGTAATCTGTCCCCACCTTCTTCTTGCAATTAGTGTTTAGCTGCACATAATTTTAAGTGTAATTCCCATGAAGTTTCTAGCACACATCTGGTACATAATATGGGCTCAAAATTTGTAGCCATAATAATGACAACTTTTACTATTATTTTATCTTCATAGGAGATTCTTATTTTATGTGATTAAAATGTAGTTATTTTTAAAATTATAATTCCAATATAGTTAACATACAGTGTGACATTTGTTTTAGGTGCACAATTTTGTGATTCAATAATTCTATACATTACTGAGTGTTAATCATGATATGTGTACTCTTTTATTTTTATGTGTACTCTTACTCCCCATCACCTACTAGACCCATCCCTGCACCCATTTCCCCTTTGTAATCATCAGTTGGTTCTTTATAGTTCTCTATAGTTAAGAGTCCATTTTTTGGTTTGTCTTTCTTTTTTTTTTCTTTGCTTGTTTTGTTCTTAACAGGTAGTTGTTTTACTTTTCTTTGTAGTAGAAATTGATTTTGCAATCTGTTAGGTTTTATAGGCAACAAATCCTCAGAGTATATTTTATTTCTAGGTATGGTCTAAAGTGTGTTCCACTAGTTCCTGTTTTGAGGACTTTTAAAAAATTAGATATATGGGGGCGCCTGGGTGGCTTAGTCGGTTAAGCTTCCGACTTTCGCTTAGGTCATGATCTCGCGGTTCGTGGGTTCGAGCCCCGCGTCGGGCTCCGTGCTGACTGCTAGAGCCTATTTCAGTCTGTGACTCCCTTTCTCTCTGACCCTCTCCTGCTCATGTTGTCTCTCTCTCTCTCCTAGAAATAAATAAAACATTAAAAAAAAAAAAGCTCATTCTATGATGGACATTATGCCAGGTGTTTGAAATTCAATAATGTACAAAATCATTGCACTTATGGAGACACTATGTATGTAGCAAATGGTATAAAATTTCTGATTTTATTTAGGAAAAATATTGTTTTTGCTTAAGTAAAATAATATATTGGTTCGCATAAACAATCATCAATAGGGAAAAATAGTCTTTTTGGTAAAAGTTCAAGAATTTAAATGGAAGTAATATTGAAAAAAATGTTACATTTAGGTTTTAGGTTTAATTTTTACTATATCAAATGGAGCCCTGTTAGTATTATGATGCTTCAGAAAAATTTTATGAAGTATATATAAACTTTAGGAAATGCAATTTTTCTTTTCTTATTCTTGGATACTTTAAAAATATGTCTGTTTTTTTCTTTACCCAGGAATTCTATATAGGAATATGATTCTTTTTCTTTCAGTTCAATTTTAAAACCAATAAGTGTATATTTTTTTATCATTAATTCTGAAGTTCTTTTTTGGTGGTATATTTATTTGTTTGTACTGTTTATAACTACCAAGACTATCTGTAGGTTTTTTTGAATCTGTCTGCCATTTAAACATCAGGGGCAATGCACAGGGCCCATTGGTGAAGTGCCCACAGATAAACTGGCTATAAAGAAAAGAATTTATCAACTGAACAGAAAAGTACAAAAATTATCAAGAGACCTGGTGTTCTTAATACTATCAAAAATTATCTTCTGAACATCAAAAATCCTAGGTGGGAGAGTTTGGTCCCCACAGGAGGTCTTGAAAGAAAAGGCATTTCTGGCTTAAATGAACACTTCTGAAAGGAACTGCTGGTATTTCATTGCCTGGAGAGTGCTGTGTTTGACTAAAGGCTAGGATATAGGATAGTAAGAGAGATTCTTGCCAGTACCACCACAGACCACCACCTAGGAAATCACTGCTTCAAATACCGTTACTGGGACTGTTGGTACTTACACTCTTCAGTTTCCTGGTTACAAGGGGAACTAGTCATGAGGAAGCAGTAGAAAGTTTTTGTTCACTTATGGAATCTGGGAACCAAAAAGAAGAATAAGCAGAATGGTGATTTCCAATTGAAAAATAAATGATGGAGGAGATGGATAATCTAAAATCAAACAGACAATTAAACTATTACCTAAATTTCAGTATTAAACAGAAAATGACCTTTGAGAAATGTGAAAATTATTTTTAAAATACAAATCCAACAGACAAATTGAAGACCTGTAACTTTTAATTAAATCCTCCAAACTTAAAGAGAAATAATAAGCAACAAAAATATAACAAAGTACTGTTTTTAAATATATTAGTAAAATTATATGAGAAGTACTAGTAAAATGCAATGAATAAAAATAAGGGTACTAGAAAACAAAAATAATATAATAAAGAAGTTTGTTTTTTACTTTAAAAGGTCAGCCAACACCTTGTGTTTTTTACTTTTATTTTCCACTGGTGTTTTGCCTTAATTTTCCCCCAATTTAATTGATAAATGGTTTACATATGTCAATATGTAAATTTAAGGCATACAGGGATGCCTGGATGGCTCAGTCAGTTAACTGCCTAACTCTTGACTTTGGCTCAGGTCATGATTTCACAAATCGAGCCCGGAGTCAGGCTCTGGGCTGACAGTGCAGAGCCTCCTTGGGATTTGCTCACTCCCTCTCTCTCAGCTCTTCCCCTACTCATGCTTTCTTGTCTCTCTCAAAATAAGTAAATAAATAAATAGATTAATTAATTAATTAATTAGTTAACTTAAAGTACACAGCGTGATGGTTTGATGTTCTTGATTAAACCAAAATAGAATAAAGCATACGTCTTTGACAATGAGAGAAGAGAAATAACGATAGATGTAAAAAAGATTGAAGTGATCAACTGAGATTACTGATTGAAATGTTATTGATATATAAAGTGATGATTAATCCCAATGTATAAAATTATGAAAATTGTCCAGATTTTAAAGTGAGACACAGGTTCAAGTATTTTCATAGGTAATTTCCATTAAACTTTTTTTTTAAATGTTTTATTTATTTCTGAGAGAGAGAGAGACAGCATGAGCAGGGGAGGGTCAAAGAGAGAGGGAGACACAGAATCCGAAACAGGCTCCAGGCTCTGAGCTGTCAGCACAGAGTCCGACGTGGGGCTGGGGCCCACGAATCGTGAGATCACTACCTGAGCCGAAGTCGGTCGTTTAACCGACTGAGCCACCCAGGCTCTCCCCATTTAACCTTTAAAGAACAAGTAATTCAGGGTGCCTGGGTGACTCAGTCGGTTAAGCTCAGACTTTGGCTCAAATCCCCCTTCATTGGGCTTTGAGCTGTCCTGAGCGCAGCATTGGGTTCTGTGCTGACAGCTCAGAGGGCTGGAGCCTGCTATGTTCTGCGTCTCCCGTCTCTTTTGGCGCCTCCCCTACTCATACGCGCTCTCTCTTTCTTTCTCTCTCTCTCTGTCTCTCTCTCAAACATAAACATTCAAAAATAATAATAAAAAATAAAAAAAATAAGTAATTTAATTGTATGTAAAGAATTCCTTGCCTTGAAATGGTGATAATAGTAATAGTAACAGCAATAATAGGTTTGAAATTTTCATAGTTCACTTATAAAGTCAGCATTTATCATAGGAGTAAGCTATTGGCAAAAGGAGAGAGAGATATTTGAGTGGAATAACATAAAAACTCCACAAATTTGTCATAGTTATTTATGACATTTGAAGAGATGAATAAATTGTTATTTCACAAGCCAAATGAAAATAGAATTTGACACTTATAGCCCATCACAAACCATAAAAATATAAAATTTCAGTGAATTTCAAGTTTTGATTTTATTAAATTTTAATCTTCTTATCTGCTTAGATCTGGTGAAATACTTTTCCCAAGCAGGAAATAGCAACTATATAGAAAAAGAATAGACTACTAAAAATTAAAACAGATTTAAAAGCACAGTCAATGGGAAAAAGGATACTAAGAAAATAGTTTTCATTCCTATGAAAGATAAATGAGTTTACATGTTTCCATAATAAGAGAGAGAAATAAAATCTGTTTGGCATTATTGTGAGCGTTTATGTTACCTAAAGTGAAATGTATCATTGTCAGTTATACTCGAAATACAGGCCAGAGGTATAAGCAATGTACTATAAAGAGAAATAAAACAAGTAAATTGAGGGAAAGTAAATTAAGGGGAAAAAGATGTACAGAAATAATTATTTCTGAAAAAATATTTATTGATGCTTTTGGTATGTGAGCTACTGTTACAGACATTATTTTATAGCAATGAATGAAAGAGAAAAAAAATAAAATTCCTGTCTTCACGAGTTTATTATACTTTGCTGAGTGAAGATATTCACCTGAAAATTGACTGCTCTGTTACCTCATGCCATTTTAGGACATCATAGTATCTATGAGGTGCTGTAATATAATCATAATTCACATATTTTTAAATAACATACTGTGCTTCATATAATATTGAGTTTTACCTTGTTTCTTTTTTCTTAGAAATTATAATCATAACATACAAGGCCCCAAGACTCCTACATAATTGTCCTTATTATGAAAAAAATTTTTACCTTTCGCCCATGTAGATTTCAATGGACACATCGCCCTTCCCAACACGTACAGATATTCCACAGACACAGCAAAACTTATCAAAATATTATTTTTAGCACTTTCCTGAATCAAAATCAATGTGCAGAAATGTATTTTCAATAAAAATGAAAACTTAGTTTATACTTTAATAATTTTCTAAGTAATCTCTATGCCTAATGTGAGGCTCGAACTCACAACCTCCAAGATCAAGAATCATATGCACCACTGACTGAGCCAGCCAGGTACCCCACTTTATATTTTAAAGATATAGTAGAGGATGCTCAAAAAACACTTGAATATGCTCTTTTTTCCAATGTGCTAAAATCACTAATTTCCAGGGGGTGAAAGTAACGTTTTATACAAAAGAAAAATGCATGATCCTTAGAAAAAACATTTAATCTAATCCTTTGCCCTACTATCCACTTTGAAATTGAAAAGTATACATTTTTTTAAATTAAATACTTAGCATAATTGGTTATTTTAAAAACTAATTTATAATTGAAGCTTACGTATTTTAAGCATCAGCTTCTCAGAATCAGCCAGTTTTAAAACCATGGTATGCTCCAGGCGCTTTTACACGGTGACCTTTATTTTTCATTAAATGTGCTGTATAAAATTGAATTTTGATGTAGTCTAGTCCCTGACTTAGTCTAACCCTTAGTGACTTATAAAATCAAGCAATTAACACAGTTTTTTAAAAAATCATTTTACTTCAGGTTATCACAGTGCATTTTCCCCACACCTTTGTGCCTGATTTGACCCACGGTGCCAGCCCCTACGAATGATTGTTTCATGGGATACTTAGATCTCATCATACCATGTGAACCCACGTGGACATGGCATTTATCTCCCTTTTAACAAGCCATGTCAAAGTAAGGAGACCTAATTTCACACATTAGAGGAAAAGAGACAGAAGTACTAATCAGAGATGAGGAGAAACACGTGTGAAATGATTATGGCTGGGCTGGGTGAGCCTTTCTTCCAATAACCAGCCTATATACTATAGAAAAAAGATGATTAAAAATAAACAAACAAACATAGAATGAATAGCCTTTCTTTCCTTCTTTTCTGGAAAAGAAAATCAGTAATTATTAATATGGAGTATTTACCAATTTGCCACAAAAAATATCGCAGGAAATGATTTGATTTAATGTTCATGGAGGGTGTCAAGTTATTTCTCAAATAAGAGATAAAGATGTTAAAATAGCAGACATGACAGTGGCACAAAGAAGCTGTAGTCATGTGCAGTTCTCTCATTTCATTATAATTTAATTAGAGCAATTTGTTAAGTTCTATGTATCATCGTCAGAGAGAAAAATAGATTAAAATGGTCAAGTTGTTAGAAAATAAGAACATGAGAAAGTCTGGAAGGAAATAAGCTGGGCCCATGTAGAAAATTAAAAGAAAAACTAAACTTACATTTTTAAACAAGCATAAGGCATGTTTCTTATTCTAAATGCTCACCTATGCACAACTAAACTCACTTACAGACTCACCAAGGGTCACCCATCTATAGTATGCATCTGACTGAGCCAACCGTGTGTCCCAATACTTGATGTGATATTAATATAGCTACATGTCATTGTCTCGATTTTAACTTTTAATCTGCCTATGTTTGAAATGAATTTCTTATAGACAATGTATAGTTGGTAATTTTGGTTTATATGTTTTTAGTCCATTCTGAAAATCTTCATCTTAAATGGTATGTTTAAGTTATTTACATAATTTATATATAATGCATTTACTGATATGTTTGGGTTTAATTCACTGTTTTACTATTTGTATTCTTGTGCCCTCTTCTTTTTTCATTTTGCTTTCCTTTTCCTACCTTATTTCAGGTTATTTTAAAAATATTGGTATTAAATTATCCTTGTGTTTTTGATTATATCCACTTGGAGAAGATTTTATTAATGGTATTCTAGAGATTACAAAACACATAGTTAACTCCTCACAGTCTACCTAAAATTAATATCTTACTTAAATATCTAATTTAAATAAATTAAATAGAATGTAAACAAATTATCACAACATAAGTCCTATTATTCTTTCTTCTTACTCCTTCAGATTGTAATTGTCAAATACATATATTTACATATATATACATACATAATTATATATTACCCATATATAAAGTTATAGTTATATAGTTATATATAAAGCAATATTATTGTTTTGCTTTCAATTGCCAAGCATACATATTAGGAAATAAATGGAAAAATAGAATTTACTATTTAACCAGATGTTTAAGATCGCTTCTTTCATTGCTGATATTTACAGACTCCATCTTCTATTATTTTCCTTATTTAGAAATTTTTCAAAGTTGGTTTGTAGAAAACATTTTTTTATTTCCTCCATCTGAGAATGTTGCTAAATGTGGAATTTCAGATACTTATTTTTTTCAACACCTTATAAATATTTTTCAATTTCATTTTCTTGGTTAGGTAAAGTGCCATTTTCTTCTTACTATTGTTTTGAAGATGTTGCCTTTGTCTTTGTTTTGTCAAACTGCTTTGTCAGCAGTTTGATTATGATGTTTCTGTGTGTAGATTTATTTGCTATATCTGATTGGAGCTTACTAGGCTGTTTGAATCTATAAATGTACATATATCTTTTGCTTAATTTGGAAAGTTTTTAACTGTTATTCCTTTAAACATTTGTTTTTCTTGTTCCACATTCTTCTTTCTTTCTGGAACTCTAAAATATGTTAGAATTATTATATCTTACTATCATCATGATCATCATCATCATATTAGTTAGTGATCCAAAGAAAAATAGAAGTAGGATATATCCAGAGAGATAGATTTATTTTAAGGAATTGGCTCACATGATTGTGGGGACTAGCAAATCTGATATCTGCAGAGCAGGTTGGCATGCTGGAAATTCAGGTAAGTTATGTTGCAGTCTTGAGTCCAAAATCTGCAGCCTGGAAACTCAGGCAACATCCTGTGTTACAGTCTTGAAACAAAATTGCTTCTTCTTCTGAAAGTCCTCAGTCTCTATTCCTAAGCCCTTTAACTTATTAAATTAAGTCCCCACACATTACAGAGGATCATCTGCTTTACTCAAAGTCATTTGACTTAAATATCAATCACATCTAAAGAGCTCAACACCTATACTGGTGTGTATGTGTGCATATATATATAACTATATATAACATTTATATATATATATATATATATATATAACTTTATAAAAGTTATTATAAGTACAAACTAAGTATTAGCCTATAATGAATACTATGGAAAATAGTGAAAACTTTAAGGGTGATGCCATGTTAATACTTTGTCTATTGCTTTGTAAATGGAGAACCCAAGGGGATAATATTCATTTGTTATAGGTAGCAATTATTATTTATATGCATCCATCTGGGACTGGGGAACAGAAGAAAGAGCAACTTGGGTTCAAATGCATACTGTAGATGGTGATCCTTGGTGAGTCCTTGTGTATGTGTGAGTCCATGTGTGCATAGGTGAGCATTTAGAATAAGAAACACATCTAATGCTTGTTTTAAAATGTAATGTCACTTTTTCTTAAATTTTCTACATTGGTCTGGGTTATTTCCCCTCGGACTTTCTCATGTTGTTCTTATTCGCTGACTCTCGATCTCAGCTCAGGTCTTGATCTCAGAGTCATGAATGCAAGCCCCACATTGGTCTTCATGCTGGGTGTGAAGCTTACTTAAAAAAAAAATCACACCAAGTATACTTCAAAAAAAATAAAGGAAGAGAAAATTACTGTGGGAAGATTCTGCACTATTACAAAATAATCAGTTCTCCAAAATGATGCTTAAATCCTAAATGCACAGGCACCTAACAACAGATCTTCAAAATACACAAGGAATGATTGAAAAAGCTAAAAGGATAAGTAGACAAACTAAAGCATCTATTGACACTTCAATACACTTCTCTGTAATCTTTTATAACTGGCAGAAAGCAAATCAACAAGGTTTTAGAGAACCAAGAAGCACTATAAAAAAAACTAGATCTAACCTATTGAACACCCAACTCAGAAACAATAGAATACAAGTTCATTTCAAGTACACATGGAACATTCAGCTAGCTTACCATATCCTGAATCAAAATATAAAATTCACCTAAATTGCTGGAACAATTGGGAAAACTTGTGCTTTTACTCAAATTTTGTTATACAAAATTTAATTCAAGATGGATCATTGATCTAAATGTTAAACATAAAACTACAACTTTTAGTGGAAAATTTAGGAGAAAACCATTATGGTCTGTGTTAGGCACACATTCTTAGCCATGACACCAAAAGCATGATCATTAAAGAAAAAAATAACACTTTAGACTTTACTGAAATGAAAAACTTGTGCTCCATGAGAAGAGACTGGGAAAAGAAGGAAAAGACAAACTACATACAGGGAGAAAATATTTGCCGTCATACATCTAACAAAAAAGCTTTAGCAGGAGTTTGGAATTTCAAAACCTAGCATTATAAAAAAAGAAACAATGAAATAAAAAGTGATTAAAATAATAAACATTTAAGCAAAGGAAATAAGACATACAGTGGCAAATAGGTACATGAAAATATAGCTATTAGGGAAATGCAAATTAAAGCCACAAAATGAAATAGTACCACATATCCATTAGAATGGAAGATAACAACAATAACAAAAATACGATACCAAGTGTTGATGATTATGTAGAAAAACTGGAACTTTAATACCTGGCAAATGTGAAAGTAAAATGGCCCAGTTCAGCTGGAAAATTGCTTGGCAGTTGCTAATAAAGCCACATGCATTGACTCTAGGATCCAGCAATTCCTCTCAGGAGTTTACTGTAGAGAGTTGAAAATTATGTTCACACAGAAACCTGTATGTACAGAAACGTTTGTAGCAGGTGTATTCATAATGTCCCCAAACTGGAAACAACCCACATGTTCCATGTAGGTAAGTGGATAAACAAATTGGGGTACAGACACAATGGAATATTTATTCCTCAATATGAAGGCAGCAACTTAAATGAATATCAAAGGAGTTATGTTGAGTAAAAACTCATCATCAAAAGGTCCTATACTGCATATTTATTTACATATTATATTCTTAGCAGGCAAATGCTATGGTTTGGAGAATAAAACTGCAGTTAACAGGGATTGATGATTGAGGTGGACTGTGACTGCAAAGAGATAGGAGGAGGGAGCTTTCTTGGACTGATAGAATTGTGATAGCTACATGAGTAATTTGTAGTACAAATACTCCTGTGTTAAAATTCATATAACTGCACACAAACTTTATTTTAGATTAATTAAAAATCAGAAAGAAATGAAAAGGTAAATGTGTATAATGAATGCATTTTTTATAGGCATTTGTGTGCTAATATGTGTGTGTGTGTGGTCAACTCTTTTCCTAGGAGCATGGATGTTGTGGTTGGAGTTCATTCTGTTTTTTTTTTTTCTTCTATTGGTGAAAACATGCTCATAGTGATTCGTATACTGCTTCTAATTGCTTTTCTCCAAAGTGGAATGGTGTATTCCAGACACTTGTGAACAAATCTGAAGGTAAAAATCCACCAAAAAAAAAAAAAAAATAGAATGAAAAATTACATGAATGCAAGTGTTGGGAGCCATTCTGAGCCCACTAGTCAAGAAAACTCCTGGTGAGATTAAAGAAAGTTTGCACGGTCTCTTGCCAATCAGATGATGACAGATATCCACCCCCACTCAATTATTTCTGCTTGAGCACCGACACCCAAGATACCTTGTTGATCAGTATCGGGAGTGACTTGTCCTCTTATTCTGGCCCTGGTATGATGATTGCACCTTGTGAAGGAACTTATTGTGGGAACTTCTTCTTTTGATTATGGGTACAGACATTTTTTCTCTTGCAGGTTCTGTTTCCCTCCATACTTTCCCTTGAGCTATGAACAGGATAAAGACACTTACTCATAAACGATTAACCTTTACATGTACAATTCTGTTTCCACCGTTGTATTCGTCCAAGATGTTCATATAGCTCAACATGTAAATCAACCAACCAAAAATGTCTCTCATGCGCTCGCTATTCAAGAAATCATAAAACTAGACACAAAAGTAAATGCACTCGATGAAGCTATTCTATGTAATGGAAATGAACTAAACTCTTTAAAGGTATGGTTGGCTTTCCAGTGCCATAAAGAATATAAATGCAAAATCAAGTCTTGCCCTGAGACAAAAAGCTTAACTTAGAGAGAAGGAACAGATAAGGGCAGAACATAAGTTCTATATTCTAGATTCTCGTGACTGTCTCACTCCCTCCCTCGCTGACACCGTCCACCCTTCAGGGACCCCTGGACCATGCCTGAGCTGGACTCCGGCATGCAAGGGAAAATTACTACATCATTATATATTCCCACACAATTACTTGACTTTCTATTAGGCAAATGTGGCCGTGGAACCCCCCACCCCAAAAAAAGAGTGCTGTACTTATATTTCTAAAGAATTTGTGGGAAGTTAAATGTCTACAACTTTCTGGGATGAACTTTACATCATATAAGAATTATTCTGCTAATGAGACTAAAGGAAGTTAGGAAACTTGTAGGGTTTAAGTATCCAGATGCTTTACCCATTTTATCGCATTTAAGTCATGCAATTTTATGAATTAATTTCTATTAACTTGAATTTACACATGTGGAAATTAAAGATCAAATGGTTTCAATATGTTTCCTAATGTCAGATAACTGATGGAAAACCAAGTGGAATAGAAACTAAGTACTATTTATTATATTAATAAGTATTACTTAAGTTCCAATTGTACCTAAACTCATGAAATACAGAATAAAGACAAATAACAGTGATAAGGTAAAACATAGAGAAGGCTAGGTCTAGTCCATGACTCAGAAGTATATTGGGATTTTGGTGTGGCAGATTTCTAGGTCATCCTACATCTTGTCTTTCTTCCTCCTAAGAGTCTTTGCTGGCTATATGACCATGTAATCAGAAACTGTGCTTCCCGATCAGAAGTATCTGGGGGACTTTTTTCTTGCCCATGTGATCTGAGTGAAAGAGAAATTTTCTACTATATTATTTGCATAAAACAAACTTGTTTGCCCTCTTTTCTGCTTTTGGCCCTTCCTATGTGTAGAATACATATATAACCTACCTATATGACATATCTATCTATATGTACCTATCTATATCTATTTATCATCTATCTATCTATCTATCTATCTATCTATCTATCTATCTATCTATCTATGTGTCTATCTATCTTCAACCATGCAGACTAGGAAAATCTCCTGAGGTACGGTGAAGGAAACTTGATCTCTGAATAACAGACTGGAACTAAGTTACACTATGCTTCTGGCTTTTATTCCAGCCTGTAACTAGAGTAAAATGAGTGAAGACTTAAATGAGTAACATGTGAAGAGTAAAATGAGTAAGAACAATGAAAAAGAAAAACTTTCTTTAATTTGTGTGGCTGTATTTTTTGAACTTTGACACAGCAATTTTTCCTACACTCTAGTGGATGTATTTGGTAAACCTATTATTTGTATGTATAGAAATATCACGAAAACTTTTCACAGGACAGATGAAATGAATAAACGTTATAAGGTTTAGTGGAAGAAGGAGCCATGTCATCTTGTAGGTTGTTGGATATGCTGTTGAGTGTATTGTGATTGATTTGATTGTGATAACAATTTTCAAAAAACACCCCACATTTTATGCAAAGGAAATCTCATATATTCATATTTACATTCTGATATGTATATTCTTATAATAGTATTTCAGCCATTAATAGACCCTTAACATTTTACATGGTCATTATGACCTGACATCTGTCTAGACTATAAAGCAATTCACTATATAGAGTTTATAATTATTCATTTAATTTCAGTTCATCAAGCTGTGGTTAATAATTTAGAATGCTAAAGTAATAACTTGGACTCTATTGTCATTGGATGAAGAAAGATGGAATAGTCTGTCATAGAAATGGCCTTTATTAAAAGTGAGTACAAAAAAATTTCAAAAACCTCCAAAATGTTAAAAAGCAAATTAAAAATCCTTACCTATAGTAACAAGTACCCATTCCTTGGACTGTGCCCAGAAATAAATTATATGACTAAGATAATAAATCTTATAAAGATTTATTTTTTAATAAATAAAGGTTAAGGACTGAGAAGAAAATTGCAGTGTGTTTTATTGGAACACATTTACAACTCAGGAGCAAGTGAGTGTGTTCCAGAAGTATGGTCCTGAATCAATTGTTTAAGGCTTAAAACACATACCCCTTTCATAAACCTTATTACCCATGGGGTCAGTTCCACAAATATAACCATCCTACATGATTAATCTAGGTCTGTACTCCTTTATCTCATCAACTGGCCTAGAATATACTCAGACATCAAAAGTATGGCAGCATCATAGGTTTTTTTTCCTTACCCCAAAAGCATTTCACCATGGAAAAAAAGTATAAAACCTCTAAATGTATCTAAATAATTCTAAATGCTTCAAACAGACTTATTTGGTTATTTTTACAATACCTGTACTTGTCCCTTAGGAAAATCTAGCTTCCTCTGACTCTTATCTATCATTGCAATCATTATTCTTAATTTTCTTTGCTCTGTTGGCCTTCTCAACCCATTATTTTCCTTATCCTACTTTTATTCTAGGAATACTAATTACTACTGGAAAAAAAAAAACCCTACATTATGGTCATTATATTTTCACTACTTCTAGTCCTTACTTCTGCTAAGCTACACCACATTTGCCAGTTGATTTTTTTTCTCTTATTCTCTGAAGGGAAATATTGTGTATAAAAAAGTATTTAATTCCCCCTTGTTACGTCTAAATTTGTTTCCTACATTTCATATTGAAACTGCTTCAAATTTCAGCCACCATAACTATAAATGCATTTGTGTAGGACCAGTCAGGGTTGAGTCAGGAAAGTAAAAACTGTGCTAGGTCTTTCAACAAGAGGAAATGATATATAGGGAATTATGTATTGGCAAACCAATGGAGGAGGTAATAGAGTAAAGGACAGTAAAATGCCTCTGGTTTTAGAAATTGAGGAAACTATACCAGTGATCACTGCCACAGATAACACTAAAGTAGATTATTTTCAAGAGAGCCCAAATATAAGGCTATAAAGGTAAAATAGAGGTCAGTTTCTTTGAAGTCTCCAGGAATCATGCAGAAAAGCTGTTAGACTAACTGTAATGTTTATTCTGTACTTTCTAAATAACTAATAGTATAAAGTATAATTTAATTTTATAGAAATGAAACTATTTTGGAACTCTTACTCTTCACTTACATATTGAAAATGTTAATGTTAATATCTTACTGTATTAAGAAATATTGAATATAAAATTAAAAGAGAATAAATGATAAGAGCTACCATCACTGGCTACAGGTAATAAGTTACATGAAAATTTGTTATAACAATAAGAAACGTATTGATCCTAGAATTTTTCACTCAACAAATATTCATTTACTAAGTAACAGCTGAAGACCTGGGTACATAAAAGTTTATTAAAGAATATTTCTCATTCTTTTAAAGGTGACATTTATAGTGTATTATTCAGGATCCCCTGGGGTAGGGGTAGGGCAACAAAATGTACATAAGGAATTGGCTCTGGGATTATAGAGGCTGAAATGTCTCCAGATCTGCAGGGTGAGTCAGCAAGCTGGAGACCCACGATACCTGATGGTGCAGTTCCAGTCTGATGGCCAGCAAGCTTGAGATCCAGAAAGAACTAATGTTGCAGTTCAAGTCCAAAGACAAGTAAAATTCTCCCTTACTAAAGAGAGGGTCAGTGTTTTTCTCAATAAAGGTCTTAAACTGATTTAGCGAAGCCCACTCACATTAAAAGAGCAAAATATACTTTATTCAGTTTATTGATTCAAATGTTAATATCATTAGAAATATCCTCACAGACATATTGGGAATAATGTTTGCTCAAATATAAGAGCACTCATTGAGTCAAGTCAAGTGAAGAGATAAAATTAACCATCACATACAATGAGAGTCTCAATTTCATAATTACAATTGCTCTTCATTTAACTTGGTCAGTATTTTGACTATAATCCCACTGACTATAGCAGAAAACTATATAACTTCATGTATAACTCTTTCAAACATATAAAAAATACTATTTTATTTTCAATAGTGGCTTAAGATTTAGAATGTATTTTTAAACTTTTAAAAATCTCATTTGATTCTTACAATTGCATTTTTTGGTATATTCTATTAATTTTATTTTTCTAAGTGAGTTTTATTAAATTCCATAATATCAAGACTGTTACACAAGATGGTATTTCTCCTTAGGTAAACATATAGAGAAATTATTTTTGCTGGTTTATTTTCATATATTCCATAATAAAAAATTTTATAAAGTAATTTTCTGGTATATATTAATAATGTGTTTAACTAGAATCTAATGAATTTTTTCAATGGCATTAGGTCACTGAATGAATATATGCGATTGGTCATATTCTTGTCTATGATGTTCCAGTTTGAATGTACATTCAGATAAATGCATATATTTTTTGATAAATAAGTAACTAAGGACAGATACATTCTAATTGTATATTGCTGTAGAGTGTAGAGTTTGATTTGATATCATAGTTGTTTTGGATAGTAGTAATCACCAATAGAATTATAGAGTTAATTATAGAATTGATAACACCATTTTATTAAGGTCTCAATTTATAATTTAAAATGGTGCATAATTACTGAAAAGATCAGTGTCTGTATTTAAATACTACTTCTTTTTTGTATAGAATTAGGTTTAAAAAAGGTATTCATTATTAAGACATTCAGAAATATACTTTTAAATTAAACTGTTTTAGTTGATAACTCAAATGGCAATAATTTTAGTAATCATTCATAAATTTGTTTTATATAATATATTAATAGCTATATATAAACTTTCAAAGTTTAATTCTACAAAAAAAGAAATTAAAGTGTAATTTATTGACTGGAATTAAACTGAGGAAATATAAATACTAGAAACCAAGTAGGTATCTCTGCCTTTTTTATGCTTTTCTTCCTGATTTTTCTCTTTTTCTAGTAAAGCATAGGTAACTTCTTATATGTATACTTTAAGATTAAACTTCGTATTTAAATTCTTGCTTTACCAAACCTAACCATGAAGGATCTTTTACAACATAATAGCCCAATACTTGCCTATGCAATTCAATCATTCCTACATTCAAATTCAAATTATATTTCAGCTTAAGTCTTCAAATGGGTACTTGAATATAATGAAACGTCAGATTATACTAATCTTCATAACCAACTTTTTGTAAATTTAGGGGATGATTAGTAATCAACTATGACAAAATTGTGAGCATAATACTGACAGTAGGAACAGGTGAGGGACAATTAAAATTCTGGGGTGGAAAAGAAATGTAACATATATCACCTGATTGGATGTTTCTCCACTTTATTTCTTTTTAAAAGTACAAATATGGCCAATTTTTATTTACTTGCATAGGCTTTAATGCTTACATATTTCTAAGTTTTAATCAACAGTATTTTTTTCTAAGAGAGTATACACGTATTCATATTAATGCCAAATATTATCCTTTTGAAGGTTTTTTCTGACTTTTTAAGAGAGAGGATCGAAATTCATTCTGATCCACATTAAATTGTTTATTTTGTAATGACAAGCCCTATGACATTATGTCTTATAATATTATGTGTGCTAATCTCCTGAGACCTCTTGCTTAATAAATTGTCAACCAACTGGGAGATGATTTTCCTTCTTGACATTAAAAAATCCCACTTCAAAGTAAAGTGCTGTCATAATGGGAAGCTTAATTTAAATTAAATTAAATAAAAAAGTCAGAGATTTCTGAAAGCTAAACAGGATCCAGACAACTTTTGTTATGTGAGTACTCTGCAAGATTTAATTCTTTCAATTTTTTAATGTTTGTATAACACTATATTAAAATAAATATTCTTGATATAATTTTATACATAAACATTTTGTTTTACTAGTTGTTATAGAAATGAACACCCTTTTGAGATAAGGCATTTTAAGAATTTAAATAATAAATGAGCATAAGTGAGAAATCTGAGAATGGCATTTCCAAGTAATGCCGTTATTCCTTAACCATAGTTGCTGAAATTAAGTGAAAAAATAGTTGAAAAGGGATGTAGAGTTTTTGACAGGATCCTTCCAAGAAGTTGAGGTGCTGACGGAATCAAGTCTAAAGGTGGGGTTCTGTATCCTGAAAGCACTTCTCAATGTCTGCTAACTCACTGGTCAAGAAAATGTGAATATTTCTGTCTTGGATACTTTCTTGTCAAAAATGTTCATTGGTTTGCATGAGGATACATGGTCAAACTGTCACATATAAACTATTTTAAACTATAAACACAACTGCTACAATTATCTTTCATTCATTCAGAAAAAAAACATTGAATTCCAGGATATATTGTTAATCTTGAACTATGTATCTAGAATGTTGTCAGTACTATTATTCCCTGAAAGGAAAAAGTATAAATGATAGTTATCTAATTGTCACTAAATAATTGTAAATTTATTTTATTTTTTAAATATTTATTTATTTTTTAGAGAGAGAGACAGAATGTGAGTGGGGGTGGAGGGTTAGAGAGGGAGACACAGAATCTGAAGCAGGCTCTATGTTCTGAGCTGTCATCACAGAGCCCGAAGGGGGGCTCAAACTCACTAACCATGATTTCATTACCTGAGTTGAAGTGGAATGCTCAACGAACTGAGCCACCTAGGCACCCATGTAAGTGTATTTTAAAATTGATAATTTTAAGTAGGAAAAGAAACAAAACTTAAAGTCATTTATTCAGAAAGTAATTTCAAATACTTGATGGCTCAGAGCCTGGAGCCTGCTTCAGATCCTGTGTCTCCCTCTCTCTCTTCCCCTCTCCCTCTTGAGCTAAATCTCTCTCTCTCAAAAATAAATAAACATTAAAAATTTTTTAAAAAATAAAATAAAGTGAGACAAATGACCCTTCCTTTCACTTGAACACATACAGGCCATGTTAGGGTTATTGATGGGCCTAATTTAAATACTGTGTCCTGGGGGAAGAGGGAGGTACAAGTAAAGGGGGAGACATTGGGAGTGGTCATTCAGTGGAGCTGTCAGAACACACGCAACATTTATTGATTAAGTTTGCTATCTTATATGTGGCTCCTCAAAATAATTACAGCAGTAACATCAAAGTTCACTGATCACACATCACCATTACAAATATAATAATAATGAAAAAAATTACCAAAATGAGACAGAGACATGAAATGACCAAATGTTTTTGGAAAAAAATGGCACTGATTGACTTGTTCAACACAATGTTGCCACAAATCTTCAATTTGTAAAAAATTCAGTATCTGTGAAATGCAGTAAAGCAGAGTGCAATACAATGAGTTATGCCTGTATAAAACAATTACACTTATGGCATTTTCAACATCTGAGATAATATAAATAGTTTTGAGCATGTTGAGAATTTTTACTACTGTCTCAATATTAAACATACTTAATAAGAGAAACTAATGTGTTTTTTTTTAATTAAAGTTTTTTTAAATGTTTTATTTATTTCTGAGAGACAGAGAGAGAGCAAGACAGCGTGAGGAGGGGAGGGCCAGGGAGAGAGTGAGACACAGAATCCAAAGCAGGCTCCAGGCTCTGAGCTAACCATCAGCACGTAGCCTGATGTGGGGTTTGAACCTACAAACTGTGTGATCATGACCTGAGCCAAAGTTGGACGTTTAATCGACTGAGCCACCCAGGTGCCCTCCAATGTGAGTTTTTAAATGTATCTTAAAGCTGCTCTTTAAGAAAAATTCATCACAATTTATATATACCAATGATTCTCAAATGTGCCCTTTTGTTAAAAATACAAATTATTGAGTCCACATGAAACTTATTAATTAGAATCCTGAGATGGGGCCCAGCAATCTATCCTAACAAACCAAATGATACTGATGCACCTAAAGAAACAGATATTCATAAAATCCTTAGCATGGTATCTTGAACATTTAAATGCTCAAATCTTCCTATTTCCAATATTATTTTACTAATTGTATTTAAAATATGTGAATACCAATTTTGAACAATTCTATCGACTTGAATTATTTGTTAATATTTATGTATTCTTGGGTGTGTCTTGAATTTCTATTTTGACGCTTTGATTGGAATATGCACAAGCATTATTATTAGACTGATTTTAATATTAATTATTTGTATTATGTTGTATTGCCTTAGAGTGAAAATCTTATTATCTTTTATCACTTATGACTAACACAATGGTTTTTACTTTGTTTCGTTTGGTTTTTAAACTTTCCATATACTAGGCATCGTACTAGATTCTGAAAATACAGCAATGAAAAGTACAGTGTCTGTATTCACAGTGCTTTTATTACAGTGAGAGAGACAGATGGTGTGATTTCAATGATGAAAATAGAAATTTAGTGATTATCTCCTGCTCTTTAAGTGAGATGTATGTAAGAATTTTGTCACTCACTTTTCTACGAGTCTTTTTTAGAATCTCTCAAATATTTGCTACTTTAGATGATGACATAGTTTAAAGGGAAATGAGCAAGAGAAAAGGTGCTAATCTTCACAGTCTAGAAAAGAAAAGAAAGGCAATACCCTGCCCACTCTTGCTCCTCTGTTTCCTGGTTCCACTTGCTCACTCTCTATGGTTGATTCTGTGATTGGCATTGGGATGGCTACTTTTCCATATCAACCTGGCTTGCCCATTATCCCCAGATATTTGAATAAACGTTATCCTGGATGCTCTATGGGGGTGTTTAGGGATGAGACTTATATTTATCAGTTCACTGTGAGTAAAGCGTGTTGTTCTCCATAATATGGTGGACCTTTCCAAACAGGGGAAGACCTGAATAGACTAGACGATAAGCAAGAGGAAATTCTGCCAGTAGACTGGCTTTGGACAGGAACTGCAACTCTTTCCTGAGTATCCCAAATGTTGACCTCCCCATCAGATTTTGGACTTGTCAACTCCACACAATCATATGAGCCAATTGCTTAAAATAAATCTCTTCCTATACGTACACATATTCCCTGTTGGTTCTGTTTCTCTGGAATCCCCAATCATGCTATGATTGTGAAGGTATATATTTGTACACCTTGAGAGCTTAAGTGAATGTTCTGATATCATTTGGAATATATGCAGGAACTACTTGATGACCAAAGTTTACTTTCTCCAAAATTGTGAGTCCACCTGAAAATGCTTGTGGGTTTTGTGCTGTGCTTTTCTATGAATGTCAGTATCCAACTTCAAAGTTGGAGTTGGGATAATGAGTTTGACATGTATATATATATATATGTATATGTATATATATGTATATATGTGTGTATATATATATATATATATACACAGAGAGAGAGAGAGAGAACATTTTCACAGCATGAGGCACATAATTTATTGAGCTTCATGCTATCTATGCCCAAAGTCAGTTTCATATTATGTATGAAACAATAATAGCTAAAATTAAATGCATTCATTTCACCATATTTATCTGCTTTTTATACTGTTATTGAAGCTGAAGTAAAAAAAAATGAACACAAACAACATGGTCTTTGTCTCATAAATCATAGTATAGTGGAAGACATGGCAAAGAATACATAAGCATTAAATAATTTTTAATTGTGATCATTGGGATATTGAATTTCAACTGAAATTAAAGAATATAAGAGAGGAAAGAAATCAGAGGACAGTTCTCTGGGAAGGTAATATTTAACCTGAGCACTGAGAAGTGCAAAGAAATCAATTTTACAAATGACTGGGGCAATATTGACAGAAATCAAGAGAATAATAGCATGGGCAAAAGCCCTGAGACAAGATGGAACTCAGATACTAAAAAAAAAATGTCATTGTGACTTTAAAGATTAGATTATTCTTTTGTTGTTGTTGTTTTTATTTATTTTTGTGAGACAGTGAGTATGAGTTGTGGAGGCACAGAGAGAGAAGGGGACAGAGGATCCAAAGTGGAATCAGCACTGACAGCAGCAAACTCAATGCAGGGCTTCAACTCACAAACTGAGATCATGACCAGAGCCGAGGTCTGATGCTTAACCCACTGAGTCACCCAGGTGCCCCAAGACTAGATCATTCTTTAAGTCACTTTTAATCCTCCAAGGGCAACACTTCAACCAAACTTGCAAGCTACTCAACCCTTTGTATGCATGTATGCATGCATACGTGTGTGTATATGCACATATACACATGTGCATGTATGCATGTGTGTGTGTACGTAATTGTGCATGTATGTGTGTGTATGCATGCATGTATGTGTATATGTATCAAAATAAAGTCTCAGAATTGTAAGTTACCTTTTTAAGATCTCATAACTCATAAATGTGAAGAGATGGATTTGAATTTACCTGTTAGGTGTCAAAACAGTTCCTACTTCACCACTAACCTAACTTTTCTGTCTGGCATTGAGATTCATTATTTTCTTTAGCCTACACTTCTATTCACTTCTCAGTGTACCTTATAAAGACAGAAATGTGCTTTTGATGACTCGAGTAGCCTCTTAGCCTCTAAATTCAATTTTTGTTTTCTCATATCTAATATTTTACTCATTACTTTCCTTTTTCTTTTTTTATTTCTAAAATGTATCCAATCTCCACTTCCTAGTTTTATTTTTATCTAATTAGCTATTAAGTCCAGCTAAAAAGAATCATGTTATCCTCTTAACTCTTACAGCTAATATCTATAACACTTAGTTATAGATATAACTAATATAGATATAACTAATCAAGCATTATCTTTTATTCAATATTTGACTTGCTATTTCTTGTTATTTATATATTCATGTATTTAAGCTTAAACCATTTCAAACCACCCTAAATTTGACATCAAGAGTGCCAAATCCCAAAATATTTGGTTGGTAATTTTAAAATTTATTTTGCCCAGTGGGAAAAGTATCTCTGGAAAAAAATTCATTAATATTTTCCAAATTATTTGCTGCTATCATTGCAGAAAGGGTTTTTTGCATTCACTCAAAAAACAAATGCAAGTATTTGAAATCAATTAATGGCAGAGGTTATTGTTATTTGACATTGATTTGATATTGACAATGACATTGTCATTGAATTATGTCTCCAGAAAGATTTAAAAGGTCTAGTCCCCTGTACCTACGAATGTGACCTTATTTGGAAATATAATATTTGCAGATGATCCAGTTAAGTTAAAGTTCTTAGGATGGACTCTAATCCAATATGATTGCTGACCTCATAAAAAAGGAAACGCTGTCAACAAGGAAGAAGCTACTAGGAGCTAGGAGAGACACGCACCTTCTGCCTTTACAGGCCACAGAGGAAAGCAATCTTGCTGACACCTTGATCTCAAACTCCTGGCCACCTACATCCAGGACATGGCTCTTTGTTGCGGCATCCCTCCCAAACTAACAGTTGTTTGGTACAATATTCAATAAATTGACTCAAATCTCCTAGATTTAAAAATGTCTCTTTTTTTACAAAGACAAAGTAAACAATTTTTAATGTATCCTTGTTTCAAATTATAAAGACAGAAACTGGAACTAAAAACATTCTCCTGGGTGCTTACAATTCAGGCATGGTTACAATGTGACAATGTATGCTCTCTACTGCGTATTTACCTTCTAATTGCTTGCCACAGCAGACCTGGGACGGTCCATAAAATCGAAGTTGAACTCTTTCCAACCTCTGTTTTTTTGAAAAACAAAAACAAAACCGATAAACCAAGGTTAACTTAAAATTTAAGTAAATTATATTTAACAACACAGTACTCATTGACCTAGTTAATTGTCTCCATTACGTGTGGTTAACCCTCGATAACAGTGAGAAAGCTAATAATTACAACAAAAGACACATTACAATAGTTTATTTTTTGTCTTTAATCGTCTCTCAGCATACTGATTAACTCATCCCCGACCTAGTGTTCTTCCAGAGGTGAGATAAATCTTATTTAGAACCTGCTATCACTGCACTGTGCTACCGTGTCTTTCTGCTTATGCTATCTGCTGGCTTTTCTTTGATGGGAGGCGCTTCAGAGCCTTGTATGCAGCTAGGCATATTAGGTATAAAAGCTTTTAATCACACTAATTCCTCTAACTGTTCCTAATCTATATCTAAGTCTCTCATCTGTTCCTATTCTGACACAGCTGCTGCTGTATGAAAAAAAAAAAGAAAAAAAAAAAAGAAAAGAAGTAAGAAGGTTTTTACATTCTAACTTGAGCTGAACTGAAATCAGAATTTAACTGCCATGGTCATTGCCTTTTCCTTTCCATGGCGATGCTCCTATGACCATAGGCGGTACTCACATGTCTGTGATTAGAGGTACATCATAGAGGGGTGTCTGGGTGGCTCAGTCGGTTAAGCGTCCGACTTCGGCTCAGGTCATGATCCCATGGTTCATGGGTTTGAGCCCTGTGTCAGGCTCTGTGCTGACAGCTAGCTCAGAGCCTGGAGTCTGCTTCAGATTCTGTGTCTCCCTACCTCTCTGACCCTCCCCTGCTCTCTCTCTCTCTCAGAAATAAATAAAAAACATTTCCCTCCCCCTACAAAGTCTTTAAGCAGCTTTAAAATCAGTTGCAAACAATAGGAAAAAATTGACAATAGATGTTTATTTTTTGCCATTTAAAACCCTTCCTTTTATTTCTGAAGATTTAAAATAATTTTGGAACTAAAGAAATATTAAAAGACTACTTTTTTGGGGGTGTCTTTGTGATCTTTCCTTACTAAATTCTCAAATTCCTTTTCTATCTATTTTCCAATTTCTTTTTTTCCTTCATAATTTGAGGTACTCACTTTCTCCTCTATATTCTATCTACTTACTTTTAAGAAATATCTTGCTATTTACCCATGAATTAATGTAGTCCTTTCAAATGTATAAAGCACATTGATATATTTATTTAACTGCTATTGGAAAAAAATAAACTTCATAGTTAATAAAAAATGGGTCTTGGAACTATAACAATTAATGGGAAGGTGGATCAATAAATTATTAAAATCTAGTGACTTTATAACCACATGTTAGGAAATTTCTATGATTAAAGATAAATATTGCATTTCTAAATTTTGAGAAAGAGAATAAGGGGGGATTTGCCAGAAACATATATTATTTAGGAAAATAGAAAGACAAAAAAATTATAGAGAAGTAAATCAACTAAATCTTCCTGGGAAGAAGAGAGATTAAGAGAGAAAGATAATGTGACAGTGAATGAAAGACAGACTATAGAAATTGAAACAAATTTAAATAAATGCAGAGAGCAATGTGCGATGCTTTGTATTCTTTTAAGCACTACAATAACGGGAGATTTAAACAAAATAGCAATTCAAAGTTTAGGGAAGTCTTTTGTTTTTTGTGATAGTGTATATTTCAGTCAAGTTGGATAAAAACTCAAATTGAAGAAATTACCTTAATGGGAAAAATGCGAGTAGGAAGAAGTTGATGAGAAGTTTGTACCACAGACAATGAGGTCAAAATGTGGAATATTTTTATCTTTAAAAAAAGAAAACATTATTTTGAGTCTGTGGGCCTGAGAGACCTCTGGTAACCCAAAACCTATAGATTTTTCCATCAACCCTAGTCATATCTGTGTGAGATATAGCATGACACTGTTTTTCTCTGTTACCTCACCTAATTTGTCATCAGTACAGCAGCAGAGAAGTCCAGGGACTTGAGGATAAAGTCCAGTCTGTTCTAGTTCCAAATGCAAGTTGCTCTAGGATCAATGCAAGCAGGTTTTCTATTACCTGAATTTCTGTCCCTGATTTTAGCATTAGGTACATTATTAAAATCAGTCTAAATGTGTTGAAGACCTAATATAGAGTTAACTTAATAAAACAAAGTTTAGATTAATTAGGGTTCCTCATTTTACTGATTATAAATGAATTCCTTTATCTTCTTCTCTGCTTGCCTCCTTTTTTTCAAATTTTCTATTGAGTTTTAAATTTTTTGATGAAATACTAAATAGGTAATAAAAAATGGATTTTAAAGTACCCAGGTGGCAAGCAATATTCCTACCAATTACCTTTTTGTATAGAATCCTTTTATGTTTTAAAAAACAGCAATAAATTACCTTAAATTGACTTCAATGTTTATGGTTTCTTCTGTGGAAATTCAAAATTACATATCTGGAAGACCTGTGCAAATATTCATTTAGATTTAATGATGCACATTAAGGCATATCAATAGACCTTTTTTTCCCTAAAAATACTAAATAGCTATCATTAAATATTTTAAAATTTTTGCTAGGAAAAACTCACTTATTTCTTGAGTGTCATGGGGCACAAAAGATCTTTTAGATAAATATAATAAAGAATATACTTTATTATGCATAAGATTTTAAAGTAATTAATATATTTTTCAAATAATTGCTTTAGCTATGCTATCCAGAATGAGTCATGTTCAACACTATTGAGAAAAGTCATGTAATAGCTAGTAAACTGTAGTGTATGATCTCCAGAACACTACTACATTTTAAGTTTTTAATTTCATGTTGAAATCTAAATGGGCTTTCAAACAATACAACATTATACATAGTAGTAGATAAAAATAGCTATAGTTAAACTGTGAAACATTTTTGCTATAAATGATTTAATATATTCTTATTGGAAATTCCTGAAGTTAGAAAGTAAGAGAAATTGACTTGAAAATTTTAAGTTTATGATCTTGTTATTTAAAAATTATCCTTATCTAATTCAGAGAGCTACATTTTCAACAGAAAGTGGGCTATCCATAGAGAATGGCATAATGGCTCACTCCATTTTTCCCTTATTCCACATAATCAAAGAAAATAAAATATAGTTTTATAAAAATGACAGGATGTCTGGATGGTTCAGTCGGTGAATGTCTGACTTCAGCTCAAATCATGATCTCACTGCTTGTGGGATTTCACCACTTGTGGGTTTGAGCCTTATATCAGGCTCTGTGTTGACAGCTCAAAGCCTGGAGCCTGCTTTCGATTCTGTGTCTCCCTCTCTCTCTGTCACTCCCCTGCTCAAGTTCTGTGTCTCTCTCCCAAAAATACAGAAATAAATAAATAATAATGATAATAATTTTAAAAATGAGAAAAATAATAAGGGTTGTAAATATCTGATTAAAAAGAGGCATGGATTACATACCCTTACCAATATTCTTTAACATATATTTCTGCTAATTTATTCTTTAAACAAATATGGACAGTGTAAAGATCAGTATTATAAAAGGTTTACAGTTCTAATGGTCTTAAAAATCCAAAACAAAACAGTTAGGAGTTAACCTTTTAAAAGGTAGTTAAAACATAATTAACAAGTAATTAATATGATGAGTTTCCAAAAACATGATATTACTTTTGCTGTCAAAATAGAGTAGCAATAACAAACATATCCTTCCTGAAAAATAGCAAGTTAAGCTGTGTAGTATCTAGGACTCTGCCACATAAAAATAAATTATTTGAAATACACTGAAATTTTTCACTTGGACACTGTCTTTTTTTAAAATTTTTATTTATTTTTAAATTTTACATCCAAGTTAGCTAGCATATAGTGCAATGATGATTTCAGGAGTAGATTCCTTAATGCCCCTTACCCTTTTAACTTGGACACCATCTTTTATTTATTAAACAAAATCTTTTTCTATGTAGGAGAAAGCTGGTGTACAATGATAGATATTTGAAAGTCATAGTTTTACAGTTTCTTCCTCAAACTTAAAAAAAATTAATGTTCTTTTAACCATAAAGAATAGAGATAGTTCCAAATTCCATGATGAGGTGGATTGATAACTTTTACTGGAAGCATTTTGTCTGAAACTAGGTGATTAGTTCTTGTGTATGTTCTGGTTGAAAGTTAATCATTGTAAGCAATTTTACTTGTGTGATGGTCATTCTAAGATCTGCTGAATGGTTAATTGAATATGACATAAATTTTGCTTAGATGCCTGACTAAACTTCAACATAAGAATGATGGACGATAAATGCATTAACATAGGAAAATATCAACAAATATAACATTGATTATTTTAGAGAGTCTAGAAAAATCAAATGTAATATAGCCTGAAAACCCCAAGTAAATTGCTTTCAAATAACATCTCAGAAATGATTTATTAACAAAAGAAACCATTTACTCTTTAGAAAAATTGGCCAAACCAGAGAAGCAGCTCTTAATTGGTCAGTATATTCTTTTCCCAAAAATGACTTCATGTGGGCTAGTTCTGATTCCTAAGTTGTCCCTCTTGCTTATAAAGAGAACTTAGGAAGTTACACTTTAGATATAAAGTTGAGAGTAAAACATAATACTAAAGAGCATATACAGGGGCGCCTGGGTGGCTCAGTCAGTTAAGCGTCCCACTTTGGCTCAGGTCATGATCTCACAGTTCGTGGGTTTGAGCCCCGTGTTGGGTTCTGTGCTGACAGCTAGGTCAGAGCCTGGAGCCCTCAGAGCCTGGAGCCTGCTTTGGATTCTGTATCTCCCTCTCTCTCTAACTCTCCCCTGCTCACCCTGCCTCTCCCTCTCTCTCAAAAATAAATAAAACATTTAAAAAAAAAAAAAGAGCATATACATTTGCTGCACGTTTTAGAAAGTTAAAAAAAATTGGTGACAGGCAATCTAAAAGTCTTACCCTTTGGGGTATATAGTGATACGCTGGGGAGTGTGAAGGAGGTAACATGTGGAGAGAAAATTATGACTGCCTTTCAACTTAATGGACTGATTTCCATAGATATTATTGCCACAATCACTAGAAACAAACTTATTTATGAATGTGTTGTCTTGTTATTACTCTTTTTAAATTTAGAAGAAAGTAACATAAAATTATCATTGGCAAGTAGCCGAGAAGGAAGCATATTTTTATTTCTGGCTTCCACATTAAATAAATAAATAAATAAATAAATAAACTCAAAGTAACTTTAGAAGAATTATTGTTCAATTTAGTCATTTCATTGTCCTTAAGATGTTTCTGGTCACCTTGTAAAGTTTATGTATATGACTTCCAGTTTCATTAATTTTAACATTACATTTGTTTTACTTACATTTTAATTTTGTGCTGTTTTCTTTTTATTTTTTTATCCTGAACCTTCTTCTTTCATTTTTATATAATCAGAGTTTATAAAATTAACAAGAATAACAGACTCTTTAGGAGGCTTAATTTACTTTTCTAAAGTCAATCTCTTTGAAACTTGTAGACTTAGGGATGTACATTCTCTTTTTATCAATGATAAACATAGCAAAAACATAGACAAACAAGGGCTCTCTGAGACTGATACTGGGTAAACAGGACAGAGATGGAGAAAAGTAAATTTGAACAGAAAATAAATACATGTTATCAATAGATATTTATCAAAGATGCTTAGGATAAAATCAGTCATCAGCTCAATAAGAAAATCCAGTAACTTTATGATCATGACTTCGTATTTATTTGAACCTCAGTATCTGGCATGTAATTGAAGTCAATTGCATACTGACCTCATTCCGTTTAGTTTACTATTGTTTGAAGAATGCCATTTGCAAATGCTTAGAATATCTTGTCATATTAGTTTACCATGGATCACATACTTACCTAAAATCATCTCAGATACCTTCGTGCTTGTCAGTATCACTAGGACAGGTCATCTTTCAAAGACTGAAAATCATCATCATTTCCTTTCCTCAAGGCAGCAGCAAAGAGAAAGCCATATTGTATGAATGCTTTAAGTTATTATACTTTTACTGCTGTCACTTGCTATTCTAGAGAACTAGAAAGACACCAGTTCCTCTTTGGGAGTGGTGCTCACAGGGACACTGTGAACTTGTTCTCAGTGTTCTGATATCAGGGCTTTATTCCAGATGATCTGCAGTTCCAAGGATGGCCTTGATGCCACAAATTGTCAACTAAATTGTCAATTTAGTTCATTCACCCCATTTAATTACCAAACAATTAGTAGACTGGGGCTACCATATTATACAATATTAAAGATAAACTGAATTAATATAGTTTATCACCCACATTTTCCACACCTGACATAATCCCATTAAAACAACTTTATTTGTATGTAAATTTTAAAGCTCATTGTCACCTAAATGGACATTAACTGAACTTTTTTTTAAAAATTCATTTTAGAGAAAGAGTGTGAGCAGGAGAGAAGGGCAAAGGAAGAAAGAGATCTCAAGCAGGCTCCATGCCTAAGGCAGAGCCCACTGTGGGCCTGGATCTCAGGGTATTGGGGCTGGATCCTACAACCCTGAGATCATGGCCTGAGCTGAAATCAAGAGTGGGACGCTCAACTGACTGGCCACCCAGGTGCCCCTATCTGAACTTTTTAAAGACCCTCAAGGCTTGTTGCTAGGACCTAGTCACAATCTAAATTCTTCCCCTGGATTATGGTTCTATATGTAGTGTAGATTCTTTAGTCTATAAACCATCGTTTTTTACATATTCAGGAAAAAGTTTTCCTCATCAGTCCAGACTTGTATATTACACTGCCTATTTATCATTGCCTATTTGATAACTCTTAGTCATATAAACATAACATACTAAACTGTAACATTTTTAAAGTTTTCCTGATTTTACCTCCCTCTGCCGGTTATTTTTGTATCTAAATTGTTAATTCTCAGTAATCCATGTTGTTACCAAAGTCAGAAATCTAGGATTGTTTCCTTCTTCCCATCCTTCCTTCTGCCCTTGCTTTCTTCCTTCCTTCTCTCCTTTCTCTCTCTCTCTTCCTTCCCTCCTTCCTTTCTTTTTCTTCCTTTCTTTCCTTCCCCTTTTTCTTACCATTGAATCTAACTGATCAAAAAATTCTGTTAGTCTTCTCTTCAAATATGTATTTTTAAAATATTTTATGTATATGTATATTGTCATTTTTTTCCGCCTCTGACTTCTTAAACTTTCCACTATCAAGTAAATGATAGATCTACATCTTAGCACCTGGTGATGATCTGCCCCTTGTGAAGGTCACTGTAGATACACAAGTCTTCTGAATAACTTTAGAAAATTTCAAGATGTTTATATTAGGCCTTTCCATCCTGTGAAACAAGTCTTTTAGGAGAATAAGTTGTTCATCACTGTCCTTTATGATACATCCATTGAATTCTGTACTTTCAAAACAGAAGTTTAAATCAAAATGTCCTTTTGTGAGGAATTGTGCATCTTTTTAAAGGAAGAAATAAAAAGACTGTAGCAATAGTAGCAATAAAAGCGTGGCATGGATTGGAAAAAGGGCATGATTCTTATTCCTGTGAAGGGATCCTACAAAATCATACACTATGCAAGTCAGTAAAATGTATGGGGAAACTCAAGGGAAATATTTGGAATGTCTGCATGCTGTATTCCCCTGATGCATTGCCTTTATCTAAAGTGTTAAAAAAGATAAGACATTCCATCATGCCTCTGTAGTTTAGCACAGATTTGTGGCCTTTAACATTGTGCAGAAGGGCTGGCACACTGAGTGTCTAGACACCCATGTAACCCCAATTCGTGTTCAGAACACAGTGACTATCTTTTGTAAAGGTTCATAGTTGTTTTACAAGTTTAAATGTAAGCACAAAGAGCTTGCTGTATAAAACAGGAATTTTAGATAGGGAATAAAACAGATTCTTAACTGTAATTCATTTGGTAGATAAGACTAATGTCTTCAGCATTTCCAAGGGGCATAGTTCTGAAAAATCAATTTGAGGAAGGAAAAATCATTAATCTCAGAGTGGAATTTTATGCATACCAAGAAAGTCACGTGGAGAATAGATGCAAGTTATCCTTGGTTGCCAAGGCAACTATAGTTTAATTTCTGTACTAAGCAAGCTTCCTCATTGTCCTCAGTTGTACCATGGATGTTAACTAAAATGCCATGTCCTCTTGCACAGAGTTTTAGGATGCTGTTCTCCTAAGGGCTAATCAATATATGAGATTCCCCGTGAAGATAAGTCAGACAAATACATCATGACCTAATTTTCTTTTCATCTACCCAGTAAATCAACTGTGAAAATAAGAACTGACCCATGTGTTGGGGGCTAAAAGTAATCACAGCTGACCTAATCAAGATTAAGAAGTCATCTATGTTAAAAAAAAAAAAAAAAAAAGATACTAAACAAGGAAGAGGTTAGTAATACTTTATTGAATCACACTTCAATTTAACATTCTTTTGTTAAAGGTGACTATAGATTGTGGAGGTTAGGGGGCACTTGCTATGGGCTAATTATTTACAGAGATGGCAAGCAAAATAGAATTATACTAATACATGAAGGCAATGGTGATACAAATTTAAAAGAATCCATCAGAGCTTACAAGTCTAATAATTCCTCTAACATCTTCCTTTGTGCTGGGAACAATCTGTAACACTCCTCCTCTCTCGTTTGATATCCTTAAATCATAATCCGAATTATGTTGAGTTCTTACTATATTCCAAACGCTACTATTTGGTGTATTTGGTGCATATCTTTAGCAGCCAGAGACATTTGAAGTAAAATGGATTACATAACGTAAAAAAATTACTAATAACAGAACATAGACTAAAAGCATTATACTAGAGTGCTTAGTATTTGAAGTCTTCCTTCAAAGGGACATTAATCGTACCCTTATTGCAGAGTGAATATGGTAATTAATAAGATGGTAAAAACACTGCAACACTTCACACAAAGTAAATAATTAATATTTCCCTTTATTTCTTCTTGTTTAGATTTTATTAATTCAAATGAAGTGAATGGAGTGGAAGCTGTGATCTTCAAAGAAATTTATTTACGGAAAGTGAATCTGGATTGAGACTTTTTAAAAGGTACAGACCTTGGACAATTCGAGCACCTGCTGTTTATGGTGATGAGAAAGAAAGTAGGAATAAGCATAAGTTAATTGAAGAGATGACCAAAAGGGGGAAAAAAAAGCATAGTGGATATTAAAGGAGAATGGACCAACTCATCCTTGATTTTGTGGAGTAACAAGCAGGCATGGGGAGATGTGAAAATTAACATAGTCTTTCCAAATAAGATTTAAACTTGCAAATAAAAATGAAGCTGCCTTGCTGGCTTGTAGTGATTTGGAGTTTCTTTATCTATAAGTTCAAACTCTAATTTTGATTTAGTAAGTTTATATCTCCATACGTAAAGTGCAAGAAAAATACAAACCTATGATCTAGAAGATAGTGTCAACCAAAAGAGTAAAAATACATTAAAGGGCAGTCGAGTAGATGGCATGTTCCTCCTGAAAATCACAAGAATGTGGAACATTACTCTATGCCAAATCCTTGGATTATTTGGAGGAAGAAAAAATAACATAGGCAGGAAAATACAAAATAACATATAAACTATCGATTGTGAAAAGTGAAAAGCAGTGTTTCTGAAGCACAGTCACATAGGGGACAATTTCTTTCCAGAAGCAGGCTAAGAGCAGAAAAAAACTCTTTAATAGAGTCTCTATTAATAGAAATAGGTAGTTGTTGCTAAGGAGCAATTTTATGCACATGAGAATATTCCTTTAGGTGAGAGAATGGTGCTGTCAGGAACAATTTTTCTATGATGATGCAGAATATTTGCATTATTGACTTATCCATGCCTAAATTCATATAAAGGACTGCATTAAAGTATAAATGTAAATCTGTGCATGTGCTTAAGTTTTAATACTTCAAAAAGTGCATTTTGCTGATCTGTGCATATTTAGGATTGGATTTTTTACTGATATCACAAAATAATTTGTATCTAACTAGAGATGTAGTAGAAACAAGGATCAGATAGAACATCTTGAAGGAGAATTGTTGGAGCTGGAAATATCACAGATATTTGTCTCAGGATTTTTGAAAATCTTGTAATTTGGAAATAATGTTGTGTTTCAGAAGAGCCCAGACAGTACAGAGTGTCCCTTTGTATCCATCACTCAGCTCCCATTAAGGTTACCATCTTCTAATGTGACCTGGCATGTTCTTTGGAGCTATCCTATTTGAGTTTCCTTCAACTTCCTGAGTACATATATATATATATATATATATATATATGTATGTGTATATATATGTATATGTGTATATATATATTTGCTTATTATGAAAACTCAATAATTTGCTTTTCGTGCAGAGTATAATAATAACTAATTATGGACTATATTTATCTCTCTAGTTTTATACTAATATTTTTTTTCCACTCCAGGACACAATCCAGCATATTACATTGCATTTAGGCATCATATTATCTTAGCTTACTTTCATCTGTGAAAGTTTCTCTCCCCTCCCCACTTTTTAAAAATTTGTTAGTATTGTTTTGTTTTTATCTAGACACTTTGATAGATTCTAGTCAAATAGTTTACAGATACCATCCTTCTGTTTGGATATATCTGAATACCACAGATGTGGTGTCATCACAATGTATCAGAAAGTACATGGTATCAGCATGACTCATTCCATGATTGGGTCACTTAGTTAAAATATGGTATTTTCAGGTCTCTCTATTATAAAGTCACTGTTTTTTCTTTTCTATACTCTATTTGACAGAAGGAAGTCCCTAAGTTCAGTTTCTATACAAGGGGTAGGGAATCAAGCTCCATGCCTGGACATATGTAAAAATCACCACAGTCACATATTTTGAGGGAAATACTTTGAATCAATATAAGTATTCTACTTATTCTTAAAGTTACTGACCACAAATTTTAATATATTTTAGTTCACAACAATTATTACTGTGGTTCTCTAATATTGTTTTTTTATTAACTGTTGAAAAATAATTTATAACACTTGTTAAGGATGATAAGGAAGACTTTATTCAAACTAGAACTAGTCTCAACTCCAAATAGAAATGGAAAACGGAGGATTTGTAGCCAAGGAATATGGTGGGAGTCAGTGGATGGAGATGATTAAGAAGAAATATCAGGGGTAATGGAAGATTCTGGCTAACCCAACATGACAGGATTTTTGCTGTAGATTGGCCGGGGTAATATGGTATCATTTAAGGGTGAGTAATTTGACCAGATATCAAAGGTGATTAAGATATTGAGGGTGGCAGATTCTCACTAACCTGATCGCAGGCTTCTTGCTCTTGAGGACAAGAACCACAGATTCAGTCTCATCAAAAAAGGTCTCAGAGAAGCTTGATTAAAATGTTGTTAAGGGGGCGCCTGGGTGGCTTAGTCGGTTATGCGTCCGACTTTCGCTTAGGTCATGATCTCGCGGTTGGTGGGTTCGAGCCCCGCGTCGGGCTCTGTGCTGACTGCCAGCTCAGAGCCTGGAGCCTGTTTCAGTNGAGAGGAGAGATTTAGAAATACGAATACCCTTAAAGTGACAAAAACTCAATGATTCTGAGAACTGTAGACTTTTCTCTCTAAAAATCACATATCCCATACTTTAAATTTTGAAAGCCTTTGAAAATTATAGAAGGTAAGTGGCCCTTTTGAAAATAAGTGTTGCAGGGGCGCCTGGGTGGCTTAGTCGGTTAAGCGTCCGACTTTCACTTAGGTCATGATCTTGCGGTTCGTGGGTTTGAGCCCCGCGTCGGGCTCTGTGCTGACTGCCAGCTCAGAGCCTGGAGCCTGTTTCAGTCTGTGACTCCCTCTCTCTCTGACCCTCCCCCGCTCACGCTGTTTCTCTCTCTCTCTCTCCTAGAAATAAATAAAAATATTTAAAAATAAATAAATAAAATGTTGTTAAGGACAAAGTCTTTGCCATTAACTCATTCCATTTACATTTGTAAATCAGAATTCTCTGAGGGAGAGATTTGAACCTTCTTTTTAATTAATTTATTTATTCAATCCTTTGTAACAGTTTGATTTCATGGATATTTATTTTATGGCAAGTCACATTGACAGAAAACTCTCTTAGTTTACCTTTTCCTGAGATAGCCTTCCAGTTGGCCCAAATTACTGCCTGCTCCTCTATGCAGCCAAGGTGTTCTTCATTTTCTCCAGTCTATTTTCCCTCTGCTATATAGATTTGGTAGTTTCTAAAATTCCACTTCGTATTCACTGATCGATTCTTCTATCTTCTCAATTCTACTCTTTAACCTATATAAGGATTCCTCTTCTCCCCTTTCCTTACCCCCCACTTCCAACCAGGGTTAGAGTTTCTTTTATTCCCCTCTATTTCTTTCCCCTTTTTCCTGTTGTTGTGGTTTACACAAATGCCCACAGACTACATATTTTTTCTTTCCCCTGGATATTGATGAATGTGTGTGTATTAATGACACTTGTGGGTTATAAATATATACATATGTATTTACATATGATATAATATTTAACATTACCAGACTGATCTGGATGGATTTCTGAAGTGCCTTGTGCCCCTATCAAGTCAACACTACATCGAAATCTTTCTAAGCATTCTTCTTGATCTTCCATGTGAGCTCCTGGTGGAGTTCCAGGAGACACAGCCTGCAAATAAATGCAATTCTCCCTTCCTTTACGGTCTGCTAGAGCTTTACACTGTCATGTTAGCCCGTAGTTAGTAACTCATTTAAATTTTCTAGTTAAATGTATTCAGCACATTATATGACCAGGTGTCTGTCCCAGATAAGCAAATGCTCAGATTCCATTTCGGTTCCCGGGGACCTATCTCTCAGTAGATTTCAGGTAGTTGAGTTGGACTTTCAGTTCTCCAGTGTGTCCGAGAAAAGTCATTAATTTGTAGTACGTGTAGCTTTTTGTCTTGTTCTAAGGAGGGGTGCAACATTCTTTTCAGCTTTTTTAAACTCTGATTTTAAAGTGGCAAAGGATTGTTGCTTACAGGTCAGAACTTGAAAAAGCTAGAAAGAGCTTTGTTCCCACCCTTAGAACAAGATAAAGAGCTACATTAGCGATAGCAGAAGAATTATGAAGTGGAGCTATGGAAACTTCAAATCTATCTGTTTTCTCTTCCCAAAGGCATCTTACTAATATATTATAAGTTAAAAAAATTAATCAAGAGTTTCTCTTTTTGTTTTACATAAAACCCTGAAATTTGAATAATGAACTTGAAGACAATCTGTGAAGAAACTATGGATCTAATTGGTTTAAGTAAAATGACACAGCACTGAATTCATTTCTTTCCAGCTATATTAAAGCATTTTGAATAGAATGATAAAAAGTAGTAGAACTGGCATTTATATTACTTTTTTTTCACAGAGAAAATAGCAAGACCACTGAATAATCTCTTTCTATAAATAACACTACTATATACAAACAAATTTGTCAGTACCTTTCCTTATACTCAATTGGATAATCAGAATGAATTTTATCATATCTTATTTAATTATAATTTAGTATTTTCAGCCATGCTTTGTAACATAATCTTCCATAAATCTGATGAAATATAAGCCAGTGGATGAAACATTGATTTGGTTAACTTAACTAATGTTATCTTCCTGAGCAACTGTAGAATTGTTTTCATTCTTTATCAAACACATTTTCCCTCAAATACAATATTGCAATTACAGACTGTGCATGAAAATGTCTGTGCATTGTACTAGTGCCAATGAGTAATCTCCTGTTTGGGGCTATAAACATTTCAGTTCAGCTGTTCAATGCATGTTTACATAAGCTCACATCTTCCCACTCAACAAGATTTCTAAAAGAGCACAGCTCAGTGAAAAATTGAAGAGGGAATGATGAGTGGAAAACAAGTCTATTCTTAACAAGCTATAATCAAATCATTATATGAAGCTTTATTCTTCTCCATTTGGTATGATAGTCCTTCAGCAAAAGAAACAGAATAGGGAAAAAAGTTGACAAATAATATTACAGTTCAAATTGAAATTCTATGCATCTTAAAAAGTGGATGCTGAATCACTGAAAAGAAAGATTAATAACTGCAATTTTCCAATGGCGCTGTAAAAAGTTTTGTTTCCAGACACAGGTCACCTATGGAATATTGCCACCTAATATAATTTCGGTGCCATATGTTGAAAATCATAGGAAATTTTTTAGGAAGTAACACATTGCTCAGATTTCTAAACCCAATATTTCAAGAACCAAAACTGTTGCATTAGATACTAAGATAAAAAACACTGTGAAAGGAAAATATTAACAATTCTTCCTAAAATCACCTATTTGGATGAATGTTTGAGCTCTTTTTACCACACATGTCCCATGTAATGACAGGAAATGGGTGATCAAAGGTAAAGTGTCTGTCATGCTCTTGGTGAAATAGTATACAATAGTGCAAAGCAGAAACAATTTATTAATGGTACTTTCCCAGCTGCTGGAAGGGTGGAGTGATCCCAAGTCTGCACCCAACCTACAGCTGGGCAAATGTTGTGGACAACATCAGGTGTCTTGTTTATTTGGGGGTTTCACTACCCAACTGAATGAATTTAAATAAACCCGAGTCAAGTCTATCCTTGCTTCTTGGATATTTTATAAGATGGTAGTTTTGAAGTACTTTTGTTTCATATCCTATCATTTAAACACATGTGGGTTTTCAACGTGAATACATGCATTATTATTAATTAGCAGGATATATAAGAATATTATAATCTATTATCTATTTTATAAGATATAGAACTATTATGTGTATGGTAGTTTTAAAAGATAACTGCAAAATTTTTAAGACTTGTCCTGTTGAGAAGTGGGAATCTGTATTTCTTCTTTTTCACAAACTGGACCATGTGGAATATCGTAACTCTTTCCTCAGGTAGCTAATGACCCGATTATAAATAATACACATTCAAAATAATCAGTAGATCATAGGAAAAATTCAGTATAAATTATTTTTTGTGGAAAAAATATTGATGAAAGATGAAGATACGTGAGTGGAATTTCCTCCTCTTACATTACAAATGTCCCAAAGCACATTATAATACATTTGAAGAAACTTGCTTGTGCTATTGTTAACAGCAATTAGGATCTCGTCATTCTTTGTGGGGAAATGAAGACCACATTTATATAAAGCATTATAATTTATATGTCTTTTCATGTTTATAATCTAATTAATCTGATAACTTTGTAAAGTAGTTCTTAAGCAGTATTTTGGAAAATGAAGAAAAGAAACATACAGTTGCACAAATCATATAAACAGTAAGTAGCACACCTGGCTGAAACTGAAACAGCGATCTATCAAATCCATTCCCAAATATCTTACTGTTGGTAAAAGATATTGATTATAGAAATAATGAAAGCCTCATCTGCAATTTGCTTAAAATTCTCTTATTCTACACATTGTGAAAGGCTAAATCTATTTACAATGCTTGCACTTGGAGGTATAACAAAATTTCACTTATTTCCATGTTATAAAATATGCATAAGAGATTACTCTGTCACAGAATTATATGATGTCACCTACATTAACTCAATTCTGCTACACACTAATTCTTTACTTTGTAGTCTTTACTTAATAAGCAGATGCTATGTTTTGTTTTGCTGTATTCAGAACTGTTAACGTGTCAATTATAACATTAATCCAAACCCTTCCTCTTGTATAAAAGAATGATAAATTATTTTTATTGCCTCTGTTTCAGTAAAAATCAGCAATGGTCTTATAAGCTTATATTTACCATCCTTTTCCAGTGAACTGTGTATATCAATTTTAAATATTTCCTCCATTTTTAAAAAAAAGATTTTTTAATATTTTCATTTATTTCTAGGAGAGAGAGAGAGAGACAGTGTGAGCAGGGGAGGGTCAGAGAAAGAGGGAGACACAGACTCTGAAAAAGGCTCCAGGCTCTGAGCTGGCAGTCAGCACAGAGCCCGATGCAGGGCTCGAACCTACGAACCGTGAGATCATGACCTAAGTGAAAGTCGGACGCTTAACCGACTAAGCCACCCAGGCGCCCCTATTTCTTCCATTTTCAAAAATTCAACAATATAGTACACATTATTGCTTGCTTAATTTAATTGTGATAACACAAAGATTTGTTTATAGTAACCCTTATTAAAGTTAAAGGAGTAAATTCAGCTATTCTAGAAGAATAGAGTCAATTAAGGTTTCTTTTAGTAGTCTCTACTTTTAATTGTAGTCCTGATTCATACAAACATATAGTGAAACTATTGGGGGCACCTTTCTGGAAAGTAAAGATAGTATATTTCAAACCATGTTACTCTGCTGAGCAGGAAAATATTTTGAAGTATTTACCTAAAAAGTAAAACACTACACAAGATTACATTATTTTTAATGTTTATTTATGTTTTGAGAGAGAGACAGAGACAGAGCATGAGCAGGGGAGAGAGAGGTTGAGAGAGAGGAAGACACAGAATCCAAAGCAGGCTCCAGGCTCTGAGCTGTCAGCACAGAGCCCTTTGCAGGGCTCGAACTCACAAACTCTGAGATCATTGTCTGAGATTAAGTCAGACGCTTAACCGTCTGAGCCACCAGGTGCCACACAAGATTGTATTTCTAAAGATATTATCAAATATCTTAAGACAATATGGGGATGTAATAAAATCAAATGTCATGAATTATCTCAAATTTATGTTTTTTGTTTTTTGTTATTTTTACAAATAGTTTATTGTCAAATTAGTTTCCACATAACACTCAGTGCTCATCCCCACAACAGTTAAGTTCTTCCTAATCCTCCTATACGTGCAAACATATGATATTTGTCCTCTGTGTCTCTCTCCCTTAAAATAAATGAACATTAAAAAAAAAAAAAAGAGCTAATTAACCTAACCAGTAAGAATAAGGAGTGCATGTCTTGCCAAAAACGTTTCGACGTTGGTCAGACATACGTAATTCAGCCTGTAGCAGGGCGCTAGTGATCTTAGAATACATTTTCCGAAAAGGGAGCTAATCTGTGTATGTTTGTGTTTTAAGGTCAATTACTAAATGTTTCAATATTAATTATACATTCAAAAATAATTGTAAATTCTATGCTGTGTTTTCCACATTCTGAATTCTTATGGAATCTTCTAATTAATTTATATTTTAGATTTTACTTTCCCACTTTAAGCAGTTGAAACATACTTATTTTTATACCTTGTCTCCGTTAATCAATCATCATACACTCCTGGAGTTCCTTGGGATTATTTGTTAGTTTGCTTTCCTTTGCTCATGAAAGATCTCTCTCCCTCTCTCTCTCTCCTTCTGTCTCATTTTGGCTAATACTCTTATTTATCAAGGCTCTGTGGAGTCAGCTGTGGCTCAGGTCAAGTCTGTATCTTGCCAAAGATAGTTTAACATTATCTTTCAATGTCCTGTGTTAAGAAAGATTATGGGACAGAACATGGGGTAAAAGAACAAAAAGGCATTGATCAATGATTAAGGACTGCTTACTTCACAGGATGGAGATGGTAAGACATATGTCATATACTTAAATGATGACTATTTTCTGTTTGTCACGGCCCTAGTTTATATTTGTTGCCTTCACTTCTCATTTATTTTAGCGTGTTTTCAAGCTGTTCTTTTTATAACAAGACACTGTTTCTTTTTTCTTCAACCCTTGTCAGACGGAACTCAGAAAACATTTCTTCCAAAGACACTTTGTGCATTTAATTAAAACTTAAATATTAGAATTCAATATCTCAAGAAATTCAATGATGAATATGTAATTTGAATAAAATATCGACATTTGCATTCATTAAGGAAGCTGTAGGGCCCTGATCTTATAAAATCAGAAGAAACAAACATGTGGAGAGAATGATGACTTCGTTATTTTAAGACTATCTCCCTGGACAAGGAATTTTCACAGGTGTATATAGAAAATGTCTGTGCATAGCACTTTTTTCAGCCTGACTTTTCATTTAGATCAAACGGCTACTGTTCTAAAGTGACTCCACTTATATTTTGTTCCAAATTTTCTATGTACATGTACATGTGGAACATGGAACAATAGGTATTGGTGTTTTGCTCCCATAACAGAAATTTAGATTTCTCTTTCAACTTGATCCAAAGATAATTGTTTGTTTTCTTTTTACTGCCTGTCACTAGTAAGATTTTGGAAAGTTTTGAACTCTTGAAGAACTATGCTATAAATCAGTTTACATGCTATAATGGTAGTAGATATATTTTGGCCGTGATTTGTTTAATATCAGTTGGAAATATTAAAAATATTCATAAAATAGTGAAATATTCCACAATAAAAACAGCTAACAAACACAGCTTTTGAAGCTTTTTAGTGAATTGCACTTATTGAAAACAAGTATTTCAACACGGAGACATTTACAGTTATCCTTATAAAAGCAAGAGAGGTCCAGACAATATTAAATGAGTAGAGCTGAAATATTATATGTGGATTATTTTTGAATTTTGAATCTCTCTACTTGTGGGAATAATAATTTTATAGAATACTTATTTTTAACTGTCATCAATGGATATTCAGTACCAAAATGGGTAAAACTGAGAAAGGCTTTGACTTTTCAGCTTCTGAATATAGTAAATATATGGTTAATAATCATAAGTAGAGATAACTTATTCAATGAGTTTCATTTTATGAAATGTTTGTCAAGGAAAGACACTCTAAATGCAGGAAAATGCAGCATCTGGGAAAAAGCTAGAATGTAAATATTTACACATTCAAATGTAGAAAAAAATAGCTTTAAGAAAACACTCCATTAGTAGAATTTCTTTTTCAGCTCAGCACTTTTAAAGAAATTACTTTTTCAATGCAAAATATGGTTTAAATGAAGGAGTGT
This sequence comes from Hyaena hyaena, assembly GCF_003009895.1. Taxonomy (NCBI): domain Eukaryota; kingdom Metazoa; phylum Chordata; class Mammalia; order Carnivora; family Hyaenidae; genus Hyaena; species Hyaena hyaena. Next base: position 37,750 of record NW_024081865.1, on the reverse strand, counting down.
CTCAATTTCAAGTTTTGCAACAATATGATATAAATTGGAATATGATTGCTTGTGCTTTTATACAAAATAAACTAATATGATCATATTGAAAAACAGACTGATCAAAAATATAATAAGCTTTTAAAAACAACCGTGACTAAGAAACCAAGTTGCATAAATCAATGTGCATAGTACTTCCACTGCTCATTTTATTCTTAACTTGTTGCTCATATAAAAATAATAAAAACAATAACAATATAACAATTATTATTTCTGTTTTAGATGCAATTTTATTTTTAAATATGTTTATAATACAAATAATCACTATATCCTCTAATATATAATTAATATTTTGGTTAAACAAAAATATTTTAAAATTAGCTGACTTTATTTAATTTTATTCTCCCTTTAACTCTGAAAATTGTCCCTGTTTAGATGATAAGTGATACAGTCCATCATATATTAGTCACCTTTTTTTTAAAGTTTTTTTATTTATTTTGAGAGAGAGAGAGAGCAAGCAGGGGAGGAGCAGAGACAGAGGGAAAGAGAGATTCCCAAGCAGGCTCCGTGCTGATAGCGCAAAGCCCAACACAGAACTTGATCTCACAAACTGCAAGACCATGACCTGACCCAAAATCAGGAGTCAGACACTAACCTGACTGAGTCACCAGGTGCCCCTAGTCAACCTTCTTAGACCTTTCCTTTTACCATCAGGATGAGTAGAAGGGGAAGTGGCAAGAATTAACTAGACTTCTACTGTAACTGAGTTGTTAGGAACATTCCTGTTCATTCTAGATGCTTTGTGGAAAATATACTGGATTAACAGAAGCAGAGTGAGAGTCAACCTGGAGTCAATTGGAAATGCTCCACTGAGACCGATCTCTCATATCTTGTCCGTATTAGGTCTGCATTGCCTGAAGCCTGAGCCAAATATTTGATTGTTCACTTGAATGACTCACTTCAGTTAAACAAGGAAGTACTAAACTTTCTGCAAATGAGTTAAGAAACAAAAAGTGTTCATTCAGATCGTGCAGTGTAAACATGTGTGAATTGAAAAATAGATGTACAAATGGGTCAGAAAAAAATGGGAAAGGAAAAAACTCACAGCACCCTTCTTTTTATAATAAATAATCATTGAGCATCTATCATGAACTGGATAATAAGTATACATTGTTTACAAAAGTATAACCTCTAGGGCTCCTGGGTGGCTCAGTCAGTTAAGCATCTAACTTAAGCTCAGGTTACGATCTCATGGTTCATGAATTTGAGGCCCAATTAGGGTAAGTTGAGCCCTGCTTCTGGTAACACAAGCCCCACTTTGGATAAAAACATGAGCCTCACTCAAGTGAGTCCCACTTCTCTCTTTCCCAGTCTCTCTCTCTCTCTCCCTCTCTCTTCCTCTCTCTCTCTCTGTCTCTGTCTCTCTCTGTCTCTCTGTCTCTGTCTCTGTCTCTCTCTCTGTCTCTGTCTCCCGTTGGATTCTCTCTCTCTCTCTCTCCTTCTCTCTCTCTCTACCACTCACTCACTTGCACCATCTCTCTCTCCCCACCCTAATATATATATATTATATTTTATATATATAATATATCTTATAATATATCTAGGAAGATATAAGATATCTTCCTAACTTTAAATGCTATTATCTACAATGTATTTCAGGTAATAGAGGTTATATATATAATATATATAGTATATATAATATATATTATATATAAATATATATATAAATATATATATAAAAATATAAAACATATTAATATAAATAAAATAAAATATATACATATATAAATATAAAAATATATAAATATATATTTTATATATATAAATAAATATATATATAACCTCTATTACCTGAAATACATTGTAGATAATAGCATTTAAAGTTAGGAAGATATTTATAATTAAACAGAAGAAGTTCAGGCAGCTCATATGCTCATATATCAAATTTTGGAATGGTAGAAAATAAAGAAAATATTTACAAACATTGTATGATTCTATTACTGAGAGAATCTTTTTTTTAATGTTTATTTTTGAAAGAGAGAGAGAGAAAGAGAGAGATAGAAGAGCGCAGAGAGAGCGCAGAGAGGGAGACACAGAATCTGAAGCAAGCTCCAGGCTCAGAGGTGTCAGCACAGAGCCCAACACGGGGCTAGAACCCACAGATCATGGGATCATGACCAGAGCCAAAGTTGGATGCCCAAGTGACTGAGTCACTCAGGAACCCCAAGAGAGTGCTTTAAAAGAAAAAGAAGACAAAGAAAATCCCTGTAGGTAATTTACCTAGGTAGGTAGGTAGGTAAGTAGGTGAGTAATTTACCCACATAGGTAAATCCAAATCAGGAAATGGATTCTCAATACCCCCACTTACTGAGTTATAGTAATAAATGTTCTGCTAAGGCTGACTGCAAATCAGAGATTTTTTTTTTTGTATGGAGCATGAAATATCCTGTGACAGTCTTCAATCAGCAGTATGTTTCTATATTCCCAAAGACCTGTTCTTCAAAGCAATATTGAAAGTCTGAAACTTGTCACATTAAACATTAAAAAATTTATATACTGGGGCGCCTGGGTGGCTCAGTCAGTTAAGCGTCTGACTTCAGCTCAAGTCATGATCTCACAGTTTGTGGGTTCGAGCCCCGCGTCAGGCTCTGTACTGACGGCTCAGAGCCTGTTTCAGATTCTGTGTCTCCCTCTCTCCCTGGCCCTTCCCCACTTATTCTCTGTCTCTCAAAACTGAATAAATGCTAAAAAAAAATTTTTTTTTAAAATTTATATACTTAACTCTCAGACCCATTGCTGAGAGGAATATATAAGCTTTTACTCTTCCTGGGTAAATCTGGAAATACAAACCAAGGAGATGGTTGACAAGTTGATATAATCTCCATCCATAAGTATCTATAAGACGTTATGAAGGAAAGGAAATTTATAGTTACAAGGAGCTGAAGGAACAATAGCAAAATATGCTAATAAGTAGTAGAAAATCAAAGACATTGTTTCTATCTTTTTGTAAGAACAAGGCTTTCTTTTGCAAAATCCCGAAGCTGAGAGGGAATCTGAGATAATAACTAGTTTCATGTGGGAACATAGCTTAGGGAGTCTTGCATCTCTGTGAAAGAGACACATCCAGTAAGAAGCCCGAAACTCACTAGGGGACTAGAGACAATGTTGAGAAATAATAAAATATAAGATTCCCTGTAAAGCTCCCTTTCTCTGAGAAAGATTTGACCTTTAGGTCACAGTCAGAGAAGGATCCAAGACAGAAAAGTCATGGATGGCATTGCATCAAGCCCAGAGTATCACTGACAGAAGAGGACTGATTCTGCAAAGGTACTTAAATGAGCAAAGACTCATAAGCAGTATAGATAAAGAGAGTTTGCAGAAGAATGTGATTAATTCTAAAGGATCCAAGGCAAATATTCCGTCTATTACATAAGATAGGCCTTAAGATAAGCCAACAAATTGCTCTCTTGAGGATACGGCAGGACCAAAATCTTAAAACATATGTTAATCAGTTCATTGTTTGAGTACCAGGGCACCAACTATCTATATTGTTGGCTAAAATCAAGAGGCTGTGGAATTGGCATAATAGCTTTGTGGGATATATGAAAGAAGTTCCTTTTAAACACTCCAGACTGATATATGGTAGAGGATATAGGCATTCAGGAGATATACTACTTAAAAGCAATTCTTGATATAAAGGTTTCTTGCAGCACTCCAATGTTGAATGGATAATCTATAGAGGAGAGAAACCATACATGTGTGATGATCGACTTAAAGGATTCACCCATAAATCAACTTGCAAGATTGAGAGATCCATCTAAAAAGATAACACAGACTGGTGGAAAGACTACAGAAAATGCTTAATCACAAGTTAAACCTTACAAATTATCTTTTAAAAATGTGAATTTGATTGAGTAATTTTAACTACTGTTCATTGAAATCAAGGAAAAGGACACAATATATAAGATAATGAGTGTGAGTGCAAAAATGTTTTGATTTGACTGTTCAGGAATGTTCTTTCTAAGATAGAAACGTTTAAGCAGGGATCTGAGGGATAGGTAGAACTTAATTATGAGAAATATAGTAATAGCAATGATTATGTCAGAGAAAACAGGATAGAGGAAGGTATTGGGTTTGAAAAAAGCTGATGTACTCAAGAAAATTAGGAAGGTCAATGTAGCAGAAGCCTAGACCTTGATGGAGAGAGCTCATGAAAGAGGCTGGAGAATGGGGTAACGTCCACAATCCAGTCAGTCATCCGGGGTCTTGTAGGCCATTCTGATCCATTTGTTATTTGTGTTATGTTTATTTCCTTGGTGTCTTTTAAGATTGTTTTCCCTTTATACACAGTGTCCTCCAATTTTTGTACAGTGTGACTAATTATGTGAATTTGTTTGAATTAATTGTATTTGGCTCTCCTTGACCCTTTCCAATTGAGAAGAGGTGAAATTCTAAAATTCAGGACAGTTAACAGCCTTTCAATAAATGCTTCTCTGTCATTGTCTGTATGCTTTTTTTCTCAGGAATACCCATTAATTGATAGAGTCTCAAAATCTTTATTCCATTTATCTATACTTAGATTTTATTTCTTTTATATCTCTTCTTGTTATGTTCTGAATTCTTAAGTATATCCAATCAACAGAATCTTTTGTTTAGAATTAATCCAGCATTGATCTCACTGAGGAACTCTTCCCTCTCCAACCCTCCACCTCCATGGCCATCATGATATCTTCTCTCCTTTATAAGGAGTTTCCACTTGGTATCATTTCCTGATTTCTGTCTTCATGCGTCGTTTAAGCACTTTACTGACTCTTTCTTACCTTTAGGAAATATAAATGCACTTATTTTGAAATCATTTTCAGATATCTTACTATTGAAAACCTTTGTAAATGACTTTAGTTCATTAATAATGAGGATTTCTGAAAACATTTTTTTCCCATTGTTTTTCTCACTTTCTCTGTAATTTTTATTTGCCAGCTCACTGCTCATTGTAAAACGTTTTAGGTAGCTTATTTCCTTTTTTTAGTTTTTTTTGTTTTGTTTTTTTATCAGTGTCTTCTCCCCAACTTGTGATTTTATAGTTGCCTGACGTCAGCTCTGGACCCCGCTACTTGAGGCCGTTGTTCAGAGGTAACCAGGGAAATAGCACAGCTCAAGTTACCTGGCTTAAGCCAGAGTTCGATGGTTTTGTCTTTTCCTCTCACTACCCCAGGTGACTAATATCCGTAAAAGCCATGGCCCTCAGGCTCAGTTTCAGATGTTTTATGGTCGTAGCTCCTGGGTGCTGAAGGTTTGTTTCGTCAGCGATTAGTTACATTGTTTGAGCCGGGCTTCTGTTCCCTGCAATGCATGGGCCACTTATCCACCAGAAATGAAACTCTACATGCCTCTTCTATCCTCGGAACTGTAATTCAGCAGGTTCATGGTTTCAGCTTTTACATCATGCTGATAGATTGAAGAGTTTATCTTGTTTTTGAGTAGGCCCATATTCACAATGGCAATGCAAAATGAATTCGAGTCACATTATGCCAGGTGGTGACATAATCCAAGTTATAATTTTAAGAAGATCACCTCTGCAGCTACATCCAGAACAGATTGGAAGGGCTACAGGGTAAGCAGTAATAGGAGAATGGGAAAGGAAGGCAACAACAATGATGTATTGGGGCATAAAGAAGTGAAACAACAGTGTGAACCACTAATAAGTGTCACTGACCTCGCAATGTGACACGACAAGTCTAGCTCATTATTAGAAAGTCCGAATGATACAGAATCCATCTCCCTAGATTATTTTCTCTCATTTTTATTCACCTTTTTCAAGGTTCAGCATAGATCACCACTCCCGCCCATTTGTCACCCTTGGCCTGTAGAATTTGTTTATTTTGTTTTATTTTATATGAATGGCTTCTGACATTCTTTATCTTTAAGTTAATAATAAACTGTATTTGTGAGTCTGAAGTCTCCTTTCTTAGTTCCTCAAAAGCAGACAATGTGGTGCACTGCCTTTTTGGTAATAAAATGTGTGCTGTGAAAAGGAGTTTAAAATGTGTGTGTGTGTGTATGTGTGTGTGTGTGTGTGTGTTTTAATCAATTTTGATACTGCTCAGAGTTAGATCAAATTCAGAATATAAGTGTGGACTGAGTTGAAAGTAACCCTCATTTGTTTCCCCAAATTTCCTTTTGGCGTTAAAGGTTTAGTGCTCATATTTGCTCCTGTATCTCCGGTATTTTGCCTGCACATAGAAAGGCAAACTGTTCTAAAAATAACTAACTAAATAACTAACTAACTAAAGAAATCACTCTCCAACTTTTTATTTTTTATTTTTTTAATGCTTTTTTATTTATTTCTGAGACAGACAGCGTGAACAGGGGAGGGTCAAAGAGAGGAGGAGACACAGAATCCGAAACAGGCTCCAGGCTCTGAGCTAGCTGTCAGCACAGAGCCCCATGCGGGGCTCAAACACAGCAACTGTGAGATCATGACCTGAGCCGAAGTCGGACACTTAACTGACTGAGCCACCCACGAGCCCCAACTCTCCAACTTTTTAAACGTATATTATTTTTATAAAACAATCCAAAAATAAGGTTTAAAAAGTTGTACTCTGACACACATTCAGATAAAAACGATGATTACTTCAATTGATCTTATGCTTAGTCTTTTAAAATTTTAAAAGCATTGAAGGCAGTGAAAATGTACACAGTTAAAGAGAGTGATGTCAACTGGAATATGAAAAACTCTCATGCATACATTACAGGAAACCAATATGCAAGCATAATCCAGATCTCACTGCCAAGATTATAGTTATTTGAGAAGTATCATTATATATGCCTTCATTCAGCACTAGAATAATATGAAATACTCAACACCTGACACCTAGTCAGTGTTACCTTAATCAATTTACCCAAAAAATAACTTGTTTACAAAAACTTAAAATTAAGTTTAAGACATTTTTAACACAGGAAAACAATTATTACCTTCATAACTGTCCTGTGAGGTGGTTAAAACTGTAATTGTTCTGAACATGAAATAATGACTATAAAATAGCTAAATGCCACAAGAGATCTGTAGAGAAAAGTAATAATCTATAAAAAATAGAGACATCTTAAGAGATCTGTAGGAAAAAATAATCTATAATCTTAAATTTTTAGGTATTTCATTCATAGATATAAGCATTTGTTAAATTTTTAAGACTATTGTCATATCAAATTTATCAACAGGAAAATGAAAGATAATTCGCCATTGAATCTTTTCCTAATTTTCCCCTCTCTGCTTCATCTTACATTTCTCCACCTTTTGCAATAAGGTCATTTTGTTGGTACAAAGAGACATAAACTTATTCTCTCTTTACACTAACAACTTCACCTGTTACTCTAGCCTCCAACCCACTCAATGGCATTTGCCGAGGCTTAACATGGAGCTTTTCTATTTGTAGTTCTGCTCTTCACAGAGCATAAATCATGTGTGGCAACCTCAGATCAAAAGCTTCCTGGTGGAGATGAAAAATATGTGCAGATTGTAATTGAAATTCTTTTTCCCTAGGCACTGCACAGCCCCCTCCCTCAATCTCAGGAGAAACTTTAAACTTTTGAGTAAAGGTAGAAGCTTCTCAAGTATATCCCAATGCCTGAAAACTGTCAAAGTTTTGCTATTTTTGTCAACTTATGCATGCATGATTCTTACCATCTTTTTGATTTGACTGAAATTCTGATTTTTTCTATGACAATATTGATATTTGATATATTTTTTCTTAATGACTGACTTTGGTGCACAAACTCATAATTCTTTTATTCGTTGATTTTGGTAATGTACTCATGGTTTAGTCTTTGAAATTCACCATATTTTAAATATGAACTGGAAACATCATGAAAATTCTCCACACTCTTTCCACCCTTAGCCGGCTGAAACACAGGAAAGTAGAAGACCGTAAAGGCTGCAGAACCCTGTGATCAAAGGACACTTGATCTCTGAGTGACTGTGTGGAACAGAGCCTCCCCTCCCCTCTCCACTGCTGACAAGACCAAAAACATGATGCTATGTCTCTGATATTTGGGCGTTTAGTTTTTAGCTTCTTATTCTTGCCTCTCACCTTCTCAAAGACAGTTTCCTGCTCAGAATATCAGCAAATCTTAAAAAATACGCTATTGTAACTAATTTTTGAAATATTTTTCCACACCACACAGTATTTAAGACTTATCAATGAAGTTACAGAGAAGTTTAATCAGTTATTTCAATTACTAGAGAGATTTTATTGCAAGAACATACAAAATCTTCTTATTTTGATAGTATTTTGGGATATATATTATGCATATAATATATATAGTAGTTTGAGATTAAATATATATATATATATGGAGAACAACTTTCCAAAATTCTAGGAACTATACTGTAACCAATTATATATGACAAAACTAATAAAATGGATAAATGATAAAAAGCATAGTTGGTTACAATAAAATTTATTTGGAGATTTTGTCAAGTTGCTCTCCAAATCATTCTTTAATACTATCAAAACTGAAACCATGTCTAGTTATGTAAAAGAGCTCAAGTTTGTACCAATCCTTGTTATTATTATTATTATTATTAATCTTTTGTCATTTGCTATTCTCTGTCTCATTTCTTAGAATTACTTGTAGAATTTTGTTCAGGCACATTTTGTATCTGAGTTTAATGACATTTCACTATTCTGAACGTAGTCAGACGAACATGCCCAGACTCAGAATGGGAAAACAGCATTTTAGCTTGTATTTTGTTTCTCTAAATGATATTTCACTGTGAAGAATGCATAATTGGAAGTTGGAAGTTGGATGGACAGTAAGAGTCTTTGTCTTCATCCATTTTTATATTTTTAAGTTGCTTTTTATTTATTGACTTTAATAGTAGAAGCAGATATATGAAAGAGCTGACTCCAAATTTCTCAGTCTTCTAACCCACAAATTCTGTTGCCATCTGTTTTAAGATATCCTTCTTTAAAATTTTTGGATGTTATTATTGCTTTTTTTGGCTAAAAATAACCTTTATTTTTCAGCATGTGTTTCACTGGGAGGAATCTATCTAATATAGACAGTATTTTGTTAAATCACCACTTATTTAATAACCTATTCATTCTCTATTTTTTTAAATGATTAATCTATCAGGTACTATATCAGTTCAAAGTTGTCGTTCTCCTTGCAAAAATTTTCAAGAATCTTTGAAAGAGTTTCTACCAGCTATATCAGGATATAGCTTCAAAGAGATTTTCAATTCATTGCTAATAAGCTACCATGAATCATATGTACTTTATTTTTTTATTCAGCTATATTGTGGAGCTTCCATACTGATTCTAATGATAAATAAATTATCAAAGACATTTTATGTAGACATTTTCACAGCAGTTAGTAAAATTTTTGTCTTGTTAATTTTAGACTTTTTATATACAGCATCATTAAGTACTGTGAGGGTTTTAGTGGAGTTTTTTTATATGGATAAAAAATATTCCTTAAATGCTTGATTTACAAAAAAGAATTCTTAAATTTAAATTTGATTAACTACTTTTACAGTAGTTCACAAAATATTTTATAGTTTTTTTTAATGTTTCAAGGTAGTAAATAAAATATATAAAATTTATACTTACAATCTGGGGGTAAGACAGTCATTGCTATTTTATGCACATTTCAGAATTCATATTACTTCTATTTATAAGGAAAGTTCATATGTTTGTGCATAAGTGAGATAGATATATACAGTTAACCTTTGAACAATATGGGAGTTCCCAACACCCCCTACCCCATGCAGTCAAAATATCACTTAGAACTTTTGATTCCCCTAAAGCTATTAATACCCTCCTGAGGACCAGAAGTCATACTGAGAGCATAAATACTCAATTACCACAGAAATTTGAAATTATATGTATTATATACTGTGCTCTTATAATAAAGTAAGCTAGAGAAAAGAAAATGTTATTAAGAAAATCATAAGGAAAAAAATACATTTACAGAACCATACGGTACTTATCAAAACATTCCAGTGTAAGTGGACCTGTGCATTTCAAACCCATGTTTTTCAAGAGACAACTGTATATTATTTCATTGTATACTAGCACATATACGTAAAAGAAATTCTAATTTTATTGAAAAATTATTTATGATTTTATCTGAAAACAACTGTTAAAAGTCTATTGCTAACATTTAATGAACTAAGCCTATTTGTGTAGGTTAAAACTTTATACAATGCATAAAGCTCCCTGCAAGCATTTATATGGTTTTATTTTTCTTCTCTTCTCCCGTTGTCTTTGTGTAAACTCTCATATCCATTCAGTATAGTTCAAATGGAGCTGGATTATTTGATTCTTACTTAGCATCCAACCGCTGATTTGTAGTTTTTCCCTTGAAAAGATTCAGGAAAAATACATATTAAGTCAGCTATGTTTCTTCGATGTTATAGAAAGCCCTCTATTCAAAAGCATGACCAAAGACTCTGATAATGAGTTCCACGTATGCATGTTTTGCTATTATACATAAGGAAAAGCAAGTCTCCAAGGAATGCAGTTATGTGAATTCTATAATGTAAAATCTGGCAATACAGATTGGCTACGTAGCTTATAGAAGCTATTATGGACTCACATCTGGCACGCTTATACCCAGAGGGATTATTCTCTCTGTACAAGGCATACATTTTCATTATTTCCATTTTTAAAGATGAACCTGAAAGCCTAGATGGAAGGGAACGTGTAAAAAGTAGTTTCACATTAATCTCAATACAAGACTTCAAAAATTAGTGTGAATGAGAAAGCTCAATGGAAACTGCATTAATGAGATAATGAAGAGGACCAGAGAATATGTTTTGTTTCGTCTTTTTTGCTTAGTTTATCATAATTTTTTTTTTATTTCACAGAGCTCCAACTCTGAAATAGCTGCAGAGAGTACATCAGTATCAATTTTATCATTTGCAATTAGAAATAAAAATATCAGATGGCCTTGACTGGTGTATCTGAACATATTTCATTTTTAGTAACCTGAACTATGGATCACATACACTTTTGATTTAATATAAAGTCAATTAAAATCAAGGCAGTCTTTCTTTTGATTGAAGTAATTTTGCAGCAAATTGAAAGCCAGCAGAGCCATTTTCTGCACTGGCTTTGCATACTAAGTAAAAAATGTGAATTGTCACCAATAGTATTTTGTCACTTTAATGGATCTGATGAATGATAGCAATCCATATTTTATAAACATACATATACATATAAAGCTTTCATGATGAAACTTGAGTTGCTCAGCTTCTCCTTTATTCCATAATCTATGAGGAATTATCATTATGTATTTTACTGAGGCAGAACAGTAACCCAAAATATCACAGGAGTGGGCATATGGGAACAAGTAAGCAAGCAATAGACACATTACTTTGTAAAATAAGGAAACAGTATATATATCTGCAACAGTAAATAAAATTCTTAGTATGTTCTTCCTTCAGAAATAACCTTGATGATCCCTTCAGAGCTTCAGTATGGGGATTTTCAAGATAAATTCTCCAAATATGCTTTGTTACATATCGAAAGAGGTGGTCTTGTTATTATTAGCTTGATATCTCATATTTTCTGCACTTATACTTTCTCTTAGGATATTATCAATTATCACAAACATAATTGTGATAAATTCCAAAGAACCATGGTCATTTGAAGGAAATGACATAACCATACATTAGATGTTAAGAAAACCAACAGACCTCAGATCTTTCCCTGTAGTATCTGCCCCCCGGCCTGTTCACAAGATAGCGAAGGCAGGAAAAAGACAACTATTTTTTCCTTATCCTTTAGGAGGACCAAAATGAACCAAACATGTGAGAACTGCAGACCTGAAATTTGGGGCATACAGATATAATTCAGTGTTTTCTTAAAACGGCAGTAGACAAAACTGTGGTTTCCCAAAGCACTACTGGCCAGAGATTGTTGTGCATGTAAATTAGAATTGATTGTTCTCTCCGATGAGTGAGAGGAAGGCTCTTGAGCCTGGGTTAATGCGGAACTGCTCTTTGAATAAGTAAAATTCCAGCTGAGTACTTACAGAAGACAGGACTGTGGAATGAAAAAGATGCAGGGATTAGTTTGCTCCAAATGTCAAGGGCAATTTAAGAAAAGGAACAGAGGTGGAAGAGGGAAATACATGTGAAATGAATATACCTACCTTTGCCTAGGTATGCAGGTAGGAAAATCTGAAAATCCAGCTTGTATTGGTTCCGTGAGAGAGCAAAAAAAAACATACTGCGAAAATTTATTCTTCACTTTCTTGAACATACAGCACTTATCTGCGTATTTTAGGAAATAACGAACCCATATTTATGACATAATAAATTACATTTGTACAATGCTTTTACATTTACAACATGTCTAAATAGAGGCTCTCATCTGACTATTATGCTTAGAACAATCCTGTGCTATGCAAAAGTCAGGTATTCTGAAATTCACATTGCCTACTCATTTAATTAGTTCTCCCAATATTTACTGAGCATCTTCTATGTACCATGTCGTATTTTATGCTCTGGAAATAGAGTGTAAATGAGACATCTCCCCTCTTTAAAAGAAGAGTAGACTAAGAAAAATCTTTGGGGAAAGAGGCAGTCAGAAATGATTAACTGTGTTGTAAGAGCCAAAAATATTTTGTTGACTACATGCATAAATATATGAACTAAAGTTTTCATTTTTATCATTTTTAATTATTGTATAATTCAAAGCACACTCTATGCACAACATTCAAATATTTCCACACTTAATCCCGGGAAGTGAGGTAAATGTTGCAAAATAGCACATCCTATCTACAGAATAACTTTTTTAGCTATGCAGATGGCCATATGTTTTCTCTCGACTATTTTGGCTTAATGTTTGAACATTCTTTATTGTGACCTCTAGAGGGCAAGGTAATACATAGCAGACGTAAATTGTTCACTGAATTTAAGAGATGTCTTTGCCAGTGATATATTGAAAGGTCTTGTGTAAATAACGGTATTTCACTTTCTCTTGGTATTCGAGATAGGAAAATAAAAACAATTGGCATATTGGAAACTACTCAGACAAGAGGAACCAATTTGGCTTGAAATGTTCATTTGAAAATGGAAAAATAGAAAAATTAGTTAGGGCTATCCACTGATTGAATTTTTAAGCTGCAACATATAAAGAATTCAGACAAGTTTATATTTAGGTCATTATCTCAAATATTTTTATAAATATATATTTTTAGTTTACCTTATCCTTTATTCAAGTTCTGAATTTTAGAAAAAAGGTTTTTATATTTTATTCAGGCTTCAAATCTGTTATATCTGAAAAGCAACAGAGAGAAAATATACCAAAAAAAAAAAAAAAAAAAACCACCCAGAATTAACAAAACTGGAAATAAGAAAGGTTCTATAAATTTGGGATTATACTATACTGTAGTGTTGGGAGCCATTCTTAGCCCACTAGTGGAGAAAACTCCTGGTGAGGTTAAAGCAAGTTTGCACGGTCTCTTGCCAATCAAATGACGACCGATATCCACCCCCACTCAATTATTTCTGCTTAGAACTGACCCCTAGGGTACCTTGTTGATCAATATCGGGAGTGACTTGTCCCCTTATTCCGGCCCTGGTATGATGATTGCACCTTGTGAAGGAACTTATTGTGGGAACAACTTCTTTTGATTATGGGAACAGACATCGTGTCTCCAGCAGGTCCTGTTTCCCTCCATACTTTCCCTTGAGCTATGAACAGGCTAATGACCCTTACTCATGAAAGATTGACCTTTACATGTACAATTTTGTTTCTACTGTTTTTTTATTCCAAGATGTTCTTACAGCTCAACATTTAAATCATCTAACCAAAAATGTCTCTCATGCCCTAGCTATTCAAGAAATCATAAAAGTAGACACAAAGGTAAATGCACTCGAAGAGGCTATTCTGTGTATTGGAAATGAGCTAGACTCTTTAAAGGTATGGTTGGCTCTTCGGTGCCATAAAGCATATACCTGGAAAATCAAGCCTTGCCCGGAGACAAAGAGCCTAACTTAGAGAGAAGGAACAGATAAGAGCAGAACATGAGTTACTACATATACCTTTGCTAACTGATGATGTATAGCAACCCCTTCCCTAAGGCCTCCATTCCACAAACCCCTTCCCTTACCCTGGCAGCTGTGATGAGGATGGAAAAGAGTATCTACAACTTAACTTATGACTTAATCTTAGAGTTATTAAAATGTGTATGTTATCCTGTTTTTCACTAGGAACCCCCTGTCATTTGCTTAGTTACTCAACCTCACTATAATTGGGGCAGTTCTGCAAGAAGACTTCTGTAAAACCTGTTTCTGTACATTTTCCAAAAACATCTTATCACAGAGAACTATCCATTGTAAAAATTCCTTTTTCCGATGCCATGTTAACGTTTGACCTATAAATAAAGACACCAAAACCTACAGGACAGAGATGCCTGCCTGGTGATCAGAAAGGATCTCGGGGCTCTCTCACCCTCTCTTGCTGACACCGTCCATCCTTCAGGGACCCCTGGACCTGCCGGAGCTGGATTCCGACACTGTAGAACGATATATGCAAATACTTTGAGCCATGTCATTCTTTCAGAAGACCAAGGTAAGGATTTATATAGTGTTAGTCATTGTTTTATGGTTCTTATGTGCTGAAACACCAAGACCATTAGCATAGGATTCAGTAACTCAGATGATTCAGTGTGAGGCCTACGTGTCTTGGGAAAGACCATGGGGATGGCGGCTCTATCACACACTTATGTTAAAGCAACTGGGACAAACACGGGGCCCCAGGTGGTCCTCCCACTCTTTCGAAGCAACGTATACAAGTATAAAGAACATTACCATTTAGTCCTTAATCTTTATCTGTTCTCCAAACACTATGAATTAGACAAGGTTATTCAAGTGTTTTCAAGATTGCTCATCCATAATCTGTAAAAAGCCGATGGCCTACTCCCTGCCCAGTTTACTCTGTCACCTTCTTAGTGCTTCTTATGCTTTCTAACATTGTATATTTAAAATGAGGAGGAAGATTCCAGGCCCTTTCCTCTCATAACAGGAAAAAAAAGGACAACGTAAAAGTCTTCTTTTTTTTTTTTTAAATTTTTTAACGTCTATTCATTTTTTGAGAGATGGAGAGAGACAGAGAATTAGTGGAAGAGGGGCACAGAGAGAGGGAGACACAGAACCCAAAGCAGGATCCAGGCTATGAGCTGTCAGCACAGAGCCCAACGTGGGGCTAGAACCAAAGAACAATGAGATTGTGACCTGAGTTGAAGTTGGAAGCCCAACCAAACTGAGCCACCCAGGTGCCCTGAAACAGTGTTCAAACAACAAAATAACAACAACACAAATCCCCGAGAACATAAACACACTGGAAAATGTTTACTCTGTGCCTGTCACTGCGTTAACATGCTTCACATGCATTCTGTCATTTTATGCTTACAATTCTTTATAAGGCAAGTGTTTAATAAATAAATAAATTTATATCAAATTATATATAAATGTATATATATATACCCCTACATGATAAAGTCTTACTTTTAACGGTGAGCAAACCCAAGCTTGCAAAGCTCAAGTATAGTCCAAAATCACAGAGTAAGTGACAAAGACTTTTGAATACAATTTTGATGAAGTTCCAAGTGTACTACAGTGGGGAGGAAAGAACACAATATCAACTGTATCTAAAATGAACTATATAATAAATTAAGATTATTTTATTTTTTATTATTTTGTTAAATGTTTATTTTATTTGAGAGAGAGGGAGAAAGAGAGACAGAGACAGAGAGAGAAAGAGAGCTCAAGTGGGGCAGGGACAGAGAGGGAAACACAGAATCTGAAGCAGGCTCCAGGCTCTGAGCTGTCAGCACAGAGCCCGATGTGGTAACTCCAACTCACAAACCTCGAGATCATGACCTGAGATGAAGTCATACATTTAACTTTCTGAGCCACCCAGGCATCCCAAGATTATTTTCTAATATGCACTTGTACTTTGCTCTTCAGTTTACAGCATCACTTTTGCTTATCTGGTGCTTTTTATAAATATCAGATGTGCTTCATCCTAGATATAACAAAATTGGGAGGCTGTATTTATTTTAACACTTTAAGGAATGCTTAAACCTTTTAGGAAGGGTCAACAACAACCTTGTGAAACTTATGAGAAATTTATATATATATTTATATATATATTTATATATGTAAATACAATTATTCTCTCAAATGCATATATATATAACATATATATATATATGGCTAGTCATGGACATAAATACAGATTCACCATGGAGCCTAGGTTAGAGTGAATCCTAGATACGCCTTCTATTACGATTTCAGCATTTACTCTTTCTATTTTGCTTTTAGTTCCTCTGTGTATGCCATATAAGAAATAAGGAATGGGTAATCAGTTTTTTTATCTTTTTAATAAAATGAGCTCACTGTTTATTGCTAATATGTCGTGGCACACGTTTTATGTTATACTCTAAATGCAAGGACCATTAATTAAGTACATTGATAAGTCATTAAAAAATAAAAATGCCAAAAAAGATCGTAAGACTAATATAATTTTAGAGAGGCCTCAGAACTGTGTCTCCAGTGGTGTTCTGTTCAACATTTTAATCAGTAAATTGGATGAGCATACAGAGAAGAATCTCGTATGTTCATTAAATTTGTGGGTCACTGGAAGCTTGAAGGGTTAGTGAATGCACTGCAGAACAATTATAATCCAGAAGTGATCTTTATAACCTGTAATGATGGGCTGAACTGAACAAATGAAATATAGTAGAGATGTGCACATAGAAGATACCATACTTAGATCCAAATTGCAAATGATGTAAGAACTGAGTTAACATCCGCATGTGACAAAAATGTTTAAGTGATTCACCGCACAATAAATTCAATGTGAGCTAGCCTCTGATGTGGCTTTCAAGAAAGCTAATCATTCAAGCTTAGCCTGAAAACAGAACTCGATTGAGTATATGTTATTTCTGTTCAGATATTTCTGCTCATATAGTATATAAAATGATACTCTTAATTTAGACCACTGCCTTTTAAAAAGGATAATGGGGAATATTAGGACATTCTATT
Source organism: Hyaena hyaena (assembly GCF_003009895.1). NCBI lineage: Eukaryota > Metazoa > Chordata > Mammalia > Carnivora > Hyaenidae > Hyaena > Hyaena hyaena. Next base: position 20,712 of record NW_024081865.1, on the reverse strand, counting down.
TCGGACCGTCTTAATAAAATAATTTAAATAATAATATTATAAAGGGCATGTAAAGAACTGTATGAATATTCCCTTTGAAGGAAAACAATTTCCTTCTGGGAGAAGAATGGGGAGAATAGAATTATGAATTCGGCAGGCAGCAGGAGATAGGGAGATAATATATTCCAAGTATTTTTTTAAATTTTTTACAATTTATTTATTTTTGAGACACAGAGAGACAGAGCATGAGTGGGGAAGGGTTAGAGAGAGAGGGAGACACAGAATCCGAAACAGGCTCCAGGCTCTGAGCTACCAGCACAGAACCTGACGCGGGACTCGAACCCACGAACCGCCAGATTGACCTGAGCCGAAGTCGGACGCCCAACTGACTGAGCCATCCAGGCGCCCCCCAAATATTTTTTAAAACATCATTTGAAAAGGCAGTGCACTTGATATGCATAATTTGAAGGCTTTACAAGGACCAGTGGATGAAAATTACAGAGGAAATAATTTAGTGTATATTTGCTTGCTTAACATCTATCATGTTTTGAGTACCATAGTTCCTATTCTAGGGACTAAAAATCTATATGCAGACATACTGTTGACCGAGAGAAACCACACAAATTAAATTACTCCCTCAATTATAAAATATTATTTAAAAAATAGCATTTAAAGATCCTCCCCAATTTTGACATTCTATGACTCTTTTATCTATAGTTTCAGTTTCTTAACAGTTATAACCATGAATATCATTATGTCCACCTTTTAAAATACAGTAGTTTCCCTCATTCTGCAAGGACACATTCTAAAACCCTCACTGGATCCGTGAAATCACAGACAGTACCAGACCTTAAATATACCGTGTTTCCCGCCCCCCCCCCCCGATTTCTATGTACCTGTAATAAAGTTTAATATATAAATTAAGCACAGTAAGATTAACAACAATAACTAAGAATTACGATAATTATACCAATATACCGTAATAATAAGTTATGTTAATGTGGTCTTTCTCTTTCTCTCAAAATATCTTTTGTAGTGGATTCACTCTTCTTTTTGTGCTGATGTGAGATGACAAAATGCTTGTAATGCAAGGAAATGGGGTGAACGGCATAGGCATTATGATGTAGCGTTAGGCTACTACTACTTACTAATATTCTATTGTCAGAAGAAGAATCATCTTCTTCCAAATAGTGGTTGAAGAAAGTAACTAAAATTTCAGAAAGTGAAACTAAGGATGAGGGGAATACTGTACAAAGGAATATTCCTCAGTTAGTATAGATCTGCTTGTAATTATTTGCATTGAAATCAAGCACTTAATTTCTTAATCGACCTGCAGTGCAACTAAAAACACCACTATAGTTGGGATACCAGGCATTTTTCTTTGAGAACCTGGGCCAGTCACACTCTTAGGAAGAGGTTCTAATGAGTGTTCAGACGTCAGTGGGAAAGATTTGAATATGAAATTTGACTCACCCAGAATGTGAGCACATAGAACCTACTCAGGAGAAAGAGGAAAATTTTACCTTTGGAAGTATCTTGGAGAAGTCACTCCCTCCCAGAGACAAGTTTTCACATATACATTCACAGCTGACCTTTTTGAGAAAAAATATCACACCACACGGATGACGAGCAGACAGTTGATTTCACTGGTAGCAAGAGGAGAGAATGTCAAATACTGCACTCTGCCAAGACAAACAGCTCAAGATTTTAAGAGCTGGGATGGAATGGGACCCATAGGCCATTATGTTTTCTAATTGGTCTAACTTAATGGAAAATAAACATTCTGCTTTCAGTTTACAATTTAGAACAGTATGCTGGGTCCTGCCCCACAGAATGTAGCCTTCCACTCCACTGTGGAGATTAAAAGACAAAGACTGTATCTTTTTTAAAGAGGATATTAAAAGGGGTAGTTCCCAGGTCCTTGAGGAAAATATTATTGGGTTGTAAAAGTGCAAAGAGGTTTTATAAGAATATTACATCACAAAGAGGCAGAGAAAGGATTACGTTTTCTAAGTAACTGTTCTAAGAACAGTGTGGTTGGGGGCCCGGAGTCCCAAGAAGGCTGAATTAACCTTAGTCAAGCTTTTGGGAACCTTTAAGCCTCCTTGGTCACCTTATAAGTCCAGGGAGCCTTCCCAAGAGGATTTATTTTTTTGCCTTTATTAAGAGAGTTGGTCCAGATTCTTAATGATCCTTACAAACAGAAAATCAGCACTTCTTTCTAAATTCCATGTTGACAAAGACTATTTGAGTAAAAATTTTACATATTAGAAAAATATTCCTTTATTTCTTTTTTTTAAGTGTAGAGTGTTACTCAAACAACTTTATGTATTAAAATTACATACATTTAAGTGTTTGCATTCATATATGAAGCAAAAAATTTTTAAAGGAACTTCCATGTTTCATCCAGCTAATTTTTTTAAATCATGCTTTACCTAGGCTTTAAACAAGGATAAGAGCAAATTATAGGTATTTTAGAGTATAAGGTGTGATTTTCAGTTACTTTTTTTATAAAAATAGTTTTAGTCTAATTGTAGGGCTTTGACATTATTAAAAATAGCTACTTACTGTATGTGAATCATCTTAAGGTTTTATGCCTTTTTGTGAATCATCTTAAGGTTTTATGCTGAACAGAATTCAAAGTTATTGAATTTGTTACTGATAATCTGGTATAACTAATTTTTAAATCAAAATATTTGTAACATTCCCTTCCCCTAAAGAGTAAATTTTATTTCTAGTCAGGAGAAAATTTATTAAAATAAAATTATGTTTCAACTTCTAGCTCAATTCTTCAAAAGGAAAATGTATAAATAATGATTATAAGAATTGATACCCATTGAGGTCTGGCCCATGCAAGTTTAAGCAATTTACTTTTGTAAACATACTCACCTCTCACATCAAGCCTTGGAAATAGGCATGATGACAGTGCGATGGGCAAATACGTGTGCTCTAGAGTTAGAAGAATTCAATTCCAATGCTGCCCAACATCATTCTGGCTGTGTGAACTCAGGTGAGTTCATTAGTAACTGATAACTATCAAATATGAGCATGAGCAATCAACATCATGGGACTACAATCCCCTATTCATTCTACAAATTGATTTGTAACTCTTTCTATGCCTGATCTGTGTTTGACATGTAGTAAGTTCTTAATAGATGTGATAGATGATGAAATTGAGGCGTTGGGAAAATTAAAGCTAAATTAATTAGCTTTCCCATGTCACACAGCTATTAAGTAGCATAAAGCTTAGATTAGAATCCGGTTCATCTGAGTCGAATGTCTGATGTCTTCTTAATTATTACATCAGTTAGAAGCCCTTGTAGAAAGCAGATGCTGTGGTCTAGGTAATGTGAAGAGAATTTTACTAAAGGATAATTCACATAGATGTAGTCCCAGTTTATGGAAAACAACAAAGAATGTTGTAATAGCATATTTAGTTCATTACCATCCTTCTGTTAATAATACTTACGTATATAATTAGATAATATATAACGCTAATAATGCAGTTCCATTCTTAGTGTCATACCATTTCCTAGTGTATATCAGAATCCAGTGTTATTCTTAGCTCATTTTAAGTGCATTTGGTTGTACAATAGCAAAGAACAGTAACAGAGCGCTATTTCCACCTATAGGCAAGCAAAGAAATAAGAGAGACATACTGTAAAACTTTGAGTGATGAGAGCTATGTGGTGCTATGGCTGTGGACTTTCCTGGAAAGAAGTAACCAACACATAATGATCTGACTGATAGCAAGAATAAGGTGTTAAATAACTAAACTAGATATTAAGTATTTTAACCACAAAAGAAGATGTTCTGTGAAGTGATGAAAGTGTAAGCTAACTCTATGGTGATAATCATATTATAATATAACAATGCAGCAAATAAACACCTTAAACTTACACAATGTTATATATCCATTATATCTCAATTGGAAAAAAGAGAGAAAAAACAAATTTCCTGCAGCGATCACTCGCTGAAATCCCATCAAGTGCTGCAGAGTAAAGGGATGATACACCCACAATCATTTAATATGCCTCTCATCAATAAGTGCAACTTAACTTATCTCCCCTTACCTGTAGTCTCCCTGAATATAACTTAAAGAATGGAGGGGCACCTGCGTGGCTCAGTCGGTTGAGAGTACATCTTCGGCTAAGGTCATGTTCTTGCCATTTGTGGATTTAAGCCCTGCGTTGGACTCTGCGCGGACAGCTCAGAGCCTGGAGCTTGCTTCAGATTCTGTGTCTCCTTCTCTCTCTGCTCCTCCACTGCTTACATTCTCTCTCAAAAATAAATAAATTTTAAAAATTGAAAAATGGAATATGGCAAAAAGAATTCCATTTCCAACATTACGTTATATGAAGAGCATAGCTTCTCTCTTGGGTATATGTGTCCCATTTCATTTTCTCCATCTCTGCCTCTGTCTTCCTCTCCCTCTCATCATTACTGTGGAAAAAACCAGCTAAGCTACCATTTACTCAATTGAATGAAATTTTTCCTAGATTTCCTTTCAAATATGCTCTCTCTACACTTTGTATCACAGTTTTAACCTAGTATGCATTTTACAAGCTTTTGTTATTGGTTGTAGGAAATTTATCTTCTATTCATTGCTTTATCCCCAGAGCTTAGAACAATCTCACAGAGAGTATAAACACAATAATTTGTTGAAATATTTGATCAGTGATGAACACGAATTTACCAAGGGTAATTTTTCACATGGATAGACTTTATCTTATATGTGAGTATGCTGAAATAATTGAGTGAAGAAAACTATACAGGAAAAAACATAAATACTATCCACGATGTTAATGGCTTATATCCCAAATGGGATGTTTATTTTATATATTCAGAATTCTGGATAAGCAAGCAATTAAATTTAATATTTAACTGCAGTATTTAATAAACAGCTATATATCATGTGAAATTACCAGGTTATTTATTTATACTGTAATATTTCAGTTCCAAATTGTATAAAACAGGAAGTTCTCTGGACCCTTTAAAGAAATACATTTATACCCAATAAGTGTAGACTTTGAAACCGATAATGAAATACTCAGTTGAAACAGTTTTTGTCTTAATAAATTCAGGGATGTCTGATTCTTTCTGAATTGTTTGGTTTTATTTTTGCTAGCAGGTGCTAATCTTGTTTGAACAGGTGGAAGAATGAGAGGCAAAGTGAATATGGCTTATGGTAAATATTCTGAACACATTATCTAAAATTTACCAGGAGTGTTAGTGCTAATTTATAGCATTCATATGTAAAGATTATCTGTCCTCAATTACCTTTATGATAAAATAAACTTCCTTTTTTTGTAATTTGTCAAGTTGTGAAAAAGACTGGTGATTTTGTTTCTTCTTTAGTTTCCTTCATGTATTGAAAAAACAGCCATCTATTGAATAGTTTCATTATTTTAAAAAAAATCAGACATAATATAAGTGGTATTTCATATCACTGAGAATTAGGAGTAAGGCATATAGGACTATTTATTTATTTATGTACTTATGTATTTATTTATTTATCTATCTTTTTCAAGCTTTTATTTAAATTTAGCTAACATATAGTGCAATAGTTTCAGGAGTAGAATTTAATGATTCATCACTAACAGATACTACCCAGTGCTCATCACAACAGGCCCTTCCTTAACCTCCATCACTCATTGAACCCATCCCTCCAGAAGGAGTCTGTTTCCTATAGTTATGTAGAAGGTTGAGTTTCACTCTATTTTTATTATTCAGAAAAATACTGCAATGGTGCCTCTATTGAAGAATAACTCAGGCAAAATAGATAGATAGATAGATAGATAGATAGATAGATGATATAAATAGATAAATAAACTAGACTTTCTTGAAAATATTACTGAATATTAGCATAGAAATAGAAACGTGTGTGTTTGTATGCCTGTATATATTTATCTCTCAGCAGTAATGTGTTGATTAACTTTTAAACCAAGAAATGCCTATTTGAAAGTATGATTCAAATTAGGTGAGAATAAAAAATTACATAAGAGCCTCTATAGTTCAAGAAGATTAATAGATTTGTTTTAAAATTTAGGATTTCCAGCTTTAAGTCCAATACATTATTTTTTCTATTAGATGATAAAAACTAAAGCTCAGGAACTCCAGATATAAGACTGAAAAGGGGCACTTGGATGGCTCGGTTGGTTAAGCATCTGCCTTCGGCTCAGGTCATGATCTCATGGTTTGTGGATTTTCGTGGGTTCAAGCCCTGCATCAGGGTCTGTGCTCACAGCTCAGAGCCTGGAGCCTGCTTCACACTCTGTGTTTCCCTCTCTCTCTGCCCCTCCTCTGCTCACCTTCTGTCTCTGTCTCTCTTTCTCTAAAATAAATGAACATTAAAAAAATTCTTAGAAGACAAAAATCTTTGGGACTGTCATTGTGGCAATCATTTCCTGTATGAAAGAGAAGCTCATAGCAAAGGTTGCTGGGAGAACAGTAACCTGTTAAGATCCTGTAAACATCATGAACAAACACTCTATGTTAATTTCTTATTGCTGCTTTTAAAAAAGTACCGTGCACTTAGTGGAACACAAGTTTGTTATCTCACAGTTCTGGAGATCAGAAGCATATCAGTCTCATTGGGCTAAAAGCAAGGTATCTTCAGGACTTGTTTCATCCAGAATATTTTAGGGTAGAATCTTTTTTATTGCCTTTTCAGCTTCTAGAGATCATCTGCACTCTTAGACTGAAGACTTTTTTCCCATCACAGCAATCTTTGTTTCTGTTCTTGAGAACAACATTTCCTGTGTCTAATTCTGATCCCCCTTCCCTTGTGATTACACTGGTCCCACTCAGATAATGCAGGGTAATCTCCCCATTTTAAGATCCTTATTTTAAAAACTTGTTTATTTATTAATTTTTTGAGAGAGAAAGAGAGAGAGAGACCAAGCTGGGGAGTGGCAGAAAGAGAGGGAGAGAGACTCAAGCGGGCCATATGCACTTTCAGTATAGAGCCTGAAGTAAGACTTGAACTCACAAACTGTGAGATCATGACCTGAGCTGAAAGCAAGAGTCATATGCTTAATCAACTGAGCCATCCAGGTACCCAAGATCCTTTTTAATTTAATTAAATTAAATAATTAAATTTAATTTATTATTTTAAAGTTTATTTATTTATTTTGAGAGAGAGCAAGAGAAGGAAAGAGAGAGAATCCCAAGTAGGCCTTCACTGTCAGCATGGATCCCATAAAGGACTCGAGCTCACAAACCATGAGATTATGACCTGAGCCAAAATCAAGAGTTAGAACTTTAACTGATTGAATCACACATGTGCCCCAACCCTTATTTCAATAATATAGACAAAGTTCCTTTTGCCATGAATGAAATGTATTCAGAGATGCTGGGTATTAGAACACGGGCATCGGAGGAGGAGAAGGAGTTACTCAGCCTACCACATCTTCCCCTTCCATTCTTCCTGAAACACAGATGGAAATTGAGGAAGGAAAACCATTCTTGAGACATATGAAGAAGTTTATAGGTTACTTTGTTGGCCTGACTCTTGAAAATGTGAAATTTTCTTTCATTTAAAATTATGTATAAATAACACCTAAAGAAACTAAAGCTTAGGAACTCCAAATAAGACTGAAAAGAGGCACCTGGGTGGTGCAGTTGGTTAAGCTTCAGACTTTGGCTCAGATCATGATCTCAGTGCTTGGTGGGTTTGAGCTCCATGTTGAACTCTGTGCTGACATATGCTTATAATACCATCTCATTAAATATAGTAAACTGGCCTGAACTGAAACTGTAAACCATTTTTTACATCTTGCTAATTTCTTTCAATTGTGTGTGTAGGGACTTGAAATGGAATAAAATAGGAGAGACAAAAAGAAGGTATTTATTAATTCAATTGTTAAATGTGTATTTATGCTAATTCTATTAGGGACATTATTCTTAATCACATGGGGCAGATTAAATAGATCTTGGCCTTAAGTATATTGCAATTCTGTAAGGAAATAAAAATTATTAAAAGTGATTATTATGTGGCATAATGTAGGAGAGAATTGAAACATTTATAAGCTATAACAGTAGATAAGTAGATAAGAATGAACTCTCTATGGTGGTTGTGGGGGGGACAAAACCTTTCTAGAAAGTTGACACCTTCTTTAGGCTTCAAAAATGAAAATGAACTTTCCAAGAAGAAGGAGGGGAAAATTGAGGTGGGCATATTAATAAGAATAAAATCATTATAAGCAAAAGACAAATTTGAAAAAGTAAGCACTTTCAAAATCAAATTATATACCCAGGAAAGCCCAGGGGTTCTGTGACATTGGCCAAAAAGTGTGAGAAAATCCTTGTAGATAAGTGAAGATATGAATGAGCATGCAATCGATCAAAGAATCTTGTATAGTGTACCAAACAACATAGACATTGATTAGTATATAATGCATAGGAATTAAGAGTCAAGAGAAAATAAACGCAAAAATGTTTTAACTGATTAGATTAGCATTCTGATTGGGAAAAGATTTGAAGGGGTCAGACTAAAGTTAGTGAAGCATCAGTGAGAATGGCATATTGAGTGGTAGTGAAAATGAAAGGCAGACACAAGGCAAATTAAATATTAAGATGTAGAAGTGGCAGGACTCTGATTTAGGACATTGTATAAGATGGTTTCATTGACTTTCTATTGACAAGGTATTAGGAAGCAAAATTTCATAACAGAAGAAGATGGGCCCTGGACCTTCTGCATTTGAGGCAATCTTACTAACCTAAGGAGAGCCACCAGGAAGCACTTGGGTGTAGCAAATTGAAACATTCCTCTAGATACATGCTGTAGAATTGGGGATTTCCACAGTAGAAACTGCACTGAGACTTGTCAGAATCTTCTTGAGAGAGGATGAGTAGTACTGCTTTTGAAAGGGAAGTAAAGAAAGATCAGAATAGAACACCTATAGAAAATGACCGTAGGACTCACCAAAACAAATTCTTAATATTATTGATTAAATTGATTACTGGGGGGTAAAACTAAATGAAAGCTCGTTAAAAAGTAAATAACAGATGAGGAATTGGAGAACTATGGAGTATAGTAATTCGTCTAGCAATGAAAAACCTAGGGAAAAACAAGTGCTTTTAGATGGTTTACTAGGGAAGGAGTTTTTGTGGGATAGAATGCAGATTGAGCATTTTCATGAAATTGAGGGAAAAGGTGTAGAATAAGGGATGTGAACATATGTGAAATAAGAAGAGTTACAGATGAGGCAAGCACATGGGGGAAATATATTGGAATGCGTCTTCCACGGACATAAGCAAAAGACAAAGTCGTAGAGAAAGAGGTAAACTCAGGTAAGATGATGAGCATGCTGGTGGTTGGAGGTTTTGGTAGTCATTTGATAGATATTTTATCTGTTGGCATTTGAGAGTGCTAAGCTATTTGAAGACTCTTGGAATTATGTAGTATCTCATTTGAAGTGAATGGAATAAAGACCTAAATATACTGAAAGGAAAACTGGGAGACATTTTGTGATACTTATCAAGACAAGAAACTATACATCTATCATGTTATCAATTACAATAGCTAACATTGATAAGGGGTTCACCAAGTGTGAGGCACTCTTATAAGATCTTTCCATAGTAACTAATGTGATTCTGACAACAACCTTATTTGTTGAGTCTATTGATTTATTAGTTTTGAGAGCCTGAAACTTTTAGGAGTTTTATATTTTGGATTAGCATAATGATCATCAATACTTCTGGTTAATTTAGTTCTCTTTCATATTTTAGAATATCTATAGCACTGAAACCAAACTTTCAAGAATAGAGAAATAAACAGAGATTATATTTTCAGAAATTACTCTTGGATGGATCATTCTATTTTTTTATCCTTGTAAATTGACTATAAGAGAAACTTCACTAAAGAAGCTCTTTATCTTGAATGCTTTCTTTCAATAGTTCATTAGTAAATTGTTGAGTTTCTTCTAATTGCTAGACACATTGCACCATTAATTTGTCTTTAAGCTGGCATCTTGGAAGTAATTAGTTTTTCATGTAGTACCTTAGTAAAATAATATAAACAAATATTTCCTAATACTCCCAGAGGCCCATGGAATATGAATGGCCCATCCAAATCCAATATTAATATCTATTCCAGTGTTCACTCTTCACATCATGAAATTTCAACATGGTCAACCTGCAACACTGTGTGTAACTGGCTGTTGTCTTTGAGTACAGCACTATGTCATCAGGTACCTTTGGAGGTTTTGCTGGAAAACTAACAATCCTGTGATGAAAAAATCTGTTGAGTCGTGAGAGGTGATATCCATTCTGTATTCACAGGAATTTCTGCTTTTGTGGACATGAGCCCAGTGAGTATTAGTTAGAACATAAAATATGTTCTTCTGTCCACTTTCTTAAAAAATGTTTGTTTATTTATTTGAAGAAACAGAAAGCATGAACAGGAGAGAGGCGGGGGTGGGGGAGGGGAATCTCAAGCAGGCTCTGCACTATTGCACTGAGTCCAAATGAGGTTCAGTCTCATGAGCCATGAGATCATAACCTGAACTGAAATCAAGAGTTGAATGCTTAACCAACTGAACCGCTCAGGTAACTCTATTCTGTCTACTTTTAAGAGCTCTTTTTCCAGTGGGAATTTTCTGGTGATTTTCATGTGTGATGTAGAGATTCAGATTCTGAAACTCTTCTAAGAGTGTCATCCACTACCATTGGCTCCACAATCTTATTTCTGCAAGATCCCAAGTATCTGTTTCACCTAACAACCACTCATCATGAATTAATGTTAAATCTTAGGTGTTAAGAAACAGCTACCAAGAACAGGAAGTTATAGCAATTTTCTCAAAAGATATTCAAACCCATAATAGAATAGGCTACCAAATGGTAGTCACAAACAACACAGATCAATTTATCAATCTATAATTTAAAGCCAGGAATAGAGCTGACTTTTTAGCCCTCCTGCCCTCTGTATTATGTAGGCGTGTGACACATATGATGATAAAACAACTAACCTTTTTCTTTCGAGATAGTTTATTTATTTATTAATTTTATTTTTGCTGTATTTTAACAAGTCCTAACTGATTCCTCAGTAACAGCTATAGCAACATACCTTTGTGTTATGTTTGTGTCAGGTAATTTGGTAAATTGTTGCCATTGTAGATGGATCATCATGCTAATGTTTTCAAAGTAAAATGCCAGGAGGAGCTCTCTTACTATCTCATTTTGTACATTTTATGTTCATAACATCTTGCTTAATCAAATAGCTACAGATACCACATACACATAGTCTAGGATTTTAACACCATTCCTAAATATCTCTTGTAATCCTTCTCTGTTCAATTCTTCTTCTTCTTATCTGATATTTCATATTGCCCTTGCATTATTCTTACTGAGGCAGATAGATACATTTCTGTATTGTTAGATTCTTGGGGGAGTTGTTTGATAATGTGTACAATGGTCATCAATTCATTTATCTCTCAGATAGGCCTATAGAGTTATTATAATCCCATTTTTGCATCCTATACTCCCAACTAGGGCATCTAAAGAATGAATTCAGCCAAGGAAATAATCAAAATGTTTTATTTTCAAAGAGGATAAAAATTCAAAATTAACTCAGAAAAAAAATAATTTAAAAGAGCTGAAAATACACCATGCCTTTCATTAAAAACAGCATCTGTAGGGGCGCCTGGGAGGCTCATTTGGTTAAGCGTCCGACTTCAGCTCAGGTCATGATCTCCCAGGTTGTGGGTTTGAGCCTCGCATCAGTTTCTGTGCTGACAGCTCAGGGTCTGGAGCCTGTTTCAGATTCTGTGTCTCCGCTCTCTGCCCGTCCCCCGCTCATGCTCTGTCTCTGTCTCAAAAATAAATAAACTATAAAAAATAAAAAAAATAAAAACAGCATCTGCTTTTACATTATACATGATTTAGAACAAAATTTCTTTATAGATTGCTTTGATGAATACAGAACAATCTTCTGACAAGAAGCCAGGAGATCTACTGAGAAACTCCTAAAAACACTTCTTTATCCCTTCCCAACCCTAGGACTCTGGTCATGAAAGAAATTGAGCAGGAAATAAAAGGAAATAAGAATGTGTAGGAAATTTTACCTAACAACGCAACATATGTGCTTCACCTTAAATATAATTCTAGACTACTAAGACATAATACCGAGTGGAAAGCTTGCCACTGAGGATCTCAAATGAACATTTTCTAAAGGATAAGAAAACCCTCTCTTCATATTACCACTGACCAAATATGTGAAACTGAATAAAATGTTTCACCTGGTCTGTCTCATACATTTTATTTTAATAACCTAAAGCATCAAGTAAATCTGTTATCTGATTCTCAAGCTGTTTCCTGACTGCATAGAGTGGTTACCTGAAGGTGTTGTAAGGGCCTTGCTGAGGGTACAGGGAAGCTAAGGGAACAGAGAAATATACGGTAGCCTCTGCCTTCTGTTTTTTCTTATATAACAGCATTTTTTAAAAATTTAAATTTACTTATTTTGAGAGAAACAGAGACAGTGTGGGTGAGGGAAGGACTGAGAGAGAGATGGAGAGAGAGAGAATCCCAAGCAGGCTCAGCTCAGAGCATGACATGGGGCCTGACTCACAAAAGTAAGATTATAACCTGAGCCAAAACCTACAATCTAGTGCTTAACCTACTGAACCTCCCAGGTACCTTCATATATAACAATACTTTTTAAACTTCAAATAGTTTTTTTAAAATATGTTGGGTTTCTGTATTAGATATCACTTGCAAAAACATTTCCCTCACTGTAAAAACAAATGGTGCAGAAAAGAATTGGACTGACCAGTCTCTAAAATTGAGGGGCACTCTCACTAAAAACGTCATGTTTATTTGCATGTATTTAATCTGTTATATAAAAACAGATTTCAAGAAACTGATAATGGAACTCTTAGTGATACTTGACAATGAACAATATGATGTTTTCTCAATTATACATGTTTGCTTTGGTCATACTTAATTATCCATTTATAGTAAAAAGAAATCTTGCTTTCACATCAATAAAACACTGAAACGATGTGGGTAACTCAGAGATCCAATGCACCAGATCTATTTTTCTTCAATTAGGAAAGTATCCCTTTATAATGTAAAGTGTGCAATTTCAGTAAAATTATTTTATAAAATGATTTCCCAATATAGATATGACCTTCATCAATGGAAGGTATTACATGAAAGCTCAAATTCATACACATTTAATTTATCCTCTAATAATTCACATTATCAAATTGGTTTAACTTATAAAATGACTTACATCCCATGTAAAAAAAAATGTACTTCATATGTAGGAGTTAAGCATCTATTAATTTATATTCATATAATTTTAGGTAGATAGATTAGATAGGCAGATAATTAGAAATGCATTTCTGACAAGGTGAAAATTGACACTCCTTAAAAGAAAATTGATATTAAGCCAAATTACTGGTTTTGTTTTCTAATCATTTTGATTTTCCCAGGTTTCTTCTCTTTTTTTTCCTGATCATTTGAAACACGGTTTCTCGCTTAATGTGAGCAAATCAGTGAAGAGTTTATAAACTGTCACAAAATGAATACACCAATGTACCTACTTCCCAGATTATGAAATAAACATTAATCATTTATCAGAATTTACCTTTCATGCTCTTTTTTATTCATTATTTTCTCCTGAGTTGACAAAAGAAAAATGAACATCATGAAATTTAGCATTACAGATTAGGTTGCCTGTAATTTATGTAAATGAATCCATACAATATTCATTCTTTTGTGACTGATTTCTCTCAATCAACCTCATGTTTGTGAAATTTATCTACATGGTATGTGTAGCACAGACTAATTCTGTTTTTGTCCTATGTAGTGCTGCACAATGAACATAGTTCTAGGATGGAAATGTTCTATATTTGGCAACAGTTGTGTTATGCAACACCATTACAGCATATATTATTTTAATATTTGAATTCGTTCTATTGCTGAGGAGCATTAGTTTTCTTTCTAAGTGGGCTATTTTGAAGAGCTGTGCCAGCTGTATTTGTGTATACATCTGTTGGTTCATATATGTACCCATTTTTGTTACATGCCTATCTAAATCACCTGTATCTATGTAATATATCTCTATTTCCATACCTATATTCATCTAAGGGTATGTGCATATTCCAACTAAATGGATAGTGTTAAAGCTTTTTCCAAAGTGTTTTTAATAATTTACCTATACCAGGAGTCATAAGGGCTCTTGCTACTCCACAAGCATTATCATTTAGTTCAGTTTTTTTTTTAACTTTACCTATCCAGAGGCGATGCAGTGACATCATGTAATGATTTGTCTTGTATTTTCTTGATAATGACTGAGATTGAACAGCTATTATATTCTAATATCTATTATAGCAGCTGAATATCCAATTTTGTAAGAGACATTAAAAATTACATCTTTAATATGATTTTATTAACTTGCAGAAGCTAGATTATTCTTGCTCTAAGCCTTTCTCTGGTATACATCTTTAGTATTCATCTGGCACATATCTTCTACTATTCTGAAGGTTTCTTTTCACTTCACAAAGGGTCTTTGGTGAACAAATTTACTTAGTTTTAATGTAGTTCAATTTATAAATATTTTTCTTTGAAATTAGTGTCGTTTGTTAAAAAAAATCCAAATATCAAGACTTGAAACCATTCTCCTATGTTTTCTTCTAGAAGCCTTATAGATTTATTTACAGCATTCAATCTACAGTTGGCTTGGGATTGATTTTCAAAAATAAAGTGAGGTAGTAGTCAAATTCCAGGTTTTTTTACCCCATAGGATATTAAAAAGATTAAGCTCACTTTTCCTAAAATAAGTGTCCACAGGTTCGAGGGTTTTGCTTTTGTTTTTGTTTTTTTGTACTCATTATTCTATTGAATTGATATGTTTGTCCTTGCACTTTGCTTCTACTGGTAGGACTGTTTTTAACCATTTTAATTTTTACCTATTGATGACATACATTAAATATAGATTTTATTATTTATTTTATGTAGCCATATAATTGAACACTAATTGTTTTCCTATTTTACTTGATGTTTAGGAATTCTCAGGAGGAGAATGGTATGCCCTCTGCAATACTAATAGTGTTGTCACAGTCTTTTTGATATTAATGACCATGTGTGTATGTACATATGTATTATTACCTCGGCTAGAAAATTCGGATCAATATTACTACGAGTAATTATGGTACACAAGCATGTCCTTTTCATTATCCTGAATATAAATGTTGCTAATTCTATGTTTACGTATGATATTGAATTTTCAATTGAGATAGAAATGTGTTTTGTTGTCAATAAAGGGCAATTCTAGTTCTAGGAAATAACAAACTTAAAAACACTCAAAGTAGTAGTGAACACAGTATTTCTAAAGGGCAATGCTTCTAATGAGAGCACTATAAAACAATCTTATCATGAAGTAAACAGTACCTAATTTTGTTAATATTACTAATTTTCTTGCTACTTCTAATATAATATTGCATTAAATAAAGTATGTAGTTCATTTTTCCTGGGTATTTTATTCAATGACATATTAGATGTTTAAATGGCATTTGATGTATTTATATTTATGGATTTACTATCGTTGCTGTGTACATTTCCTCTAAAGTATATTATCTTGGACTAGTCGCCATGACTAAATTGATAAAATATATTTAGAACACATATATAATTTCATCCCTAAATATATCTAATTTAAAAAAAATACAATAAAATAGTTGTGCAAATTAAATGTAACTACCAGCCTAACCAAGTAGTCATTGAAGGAAGAAAGGCAATAGGAAAAAATCTACCCATTTTAGATATAATAGTCTGTGGAACTGGAAAAATCGGAACATACTCTAATATTTTGGAGGGCACAACCAATGAATGGACAGAGCATAAGTCAGAGCTATGTCTTATAAGTCAGGGCCACTGGAGTTGGCATATTCTTTTAGTTAAAATATATTAAAAATACACTTACTGGGGTGCCGGGAGGCTCAGCCGGTTTAGCATTCGACTTTTGCTCAGGTCATGATCTGGAAGATCCTGGATTTGAGCCCCATGTTGGGCTCTGCACTCGACAGCCTGGAGCCTGTTTCGGATTCTGTGTCTCCCTCTCTCTCCACCTCTCCTCAGCTCATGTTCTCTCTCTCTGTCTCAAAAATAAATAAGTAAACATAAAGAAAAAAATACACTTACTGGACTTATCTCAACAAGAGGTAATAAAAGGAACAACTGTTTGTAAAGAGTGTATTGTGTTGAGACAGCTCAAATATGTAGCCACACACAATTGTGTTAGAGACTGGATGTAAAATGTCTTAAATCCCTCCACTGACAAGCTTCCTTTCCTTGGAAGATCGCTTACTCTCTATAAATTATTTCTTTATATGTGTGATAGATAACATATCAGTAATTCGTGTAGAATTTTGTAAAGGTTAAATGATAAGTCCAGGTAAAATTCAAAGTATATAGCCCACGGCATAGTATCTGCTCAATAAATGTCAGCCATTGTTATCTTTGTGTTTTTCCTATTGTGTTGTTTTCCTTTAATTTGAAGCCATTCAGATCTGTAGCCGTCAAAAAGGATTAAAAGAACATTAAAATTTCTAACACAGGTGGGTTATTTCCCAGAGAGTGTTTTATGCATCAGCCAAAATATGAGTTAGTTTTGAATTCCCTTACCTCTAGTTTGCTAACACTGCATGTAGTTAACATAATTCAATGCCAAATTATGGCATGGGAAGGAAAGCAAATAATATTTAAATTATTCAAATTTTTGAATAAGCTGGCAATAATAACTCATTCTAACTTCTTGATCAGTAACTGGAAAATAAAGGGACAGAAATGTAGCAGTCACTGAATATTTTATAATTCATTTACATAAATGTTGGCAAAATAAATGATATTTTTTAAAAAAGCACAGAACTCTAGATCTAATAAAATATGCCACTCTTATTATTATCAATAGGACAGGTTCTAAAAATGTTGGCAGATCTATATAGCTAGGTTAGTAGGATCCACTCATTCATTTTTATGCTTACATAAATATAGCAAAGGTGAAAATACATATTTGTGGATGTACTAAAGTTTGTTTTTAAAGCATATATTGAGAAAAAGAATGATTTCTTGCACAATGGCAAACACACACACAAAAACTTATATGCTGACATATATAACTTTACAATTTATTATATGCACATGAAATTTAGGTTAAATTCAACTTCAGAATCCTAACACTAATTCTGCTGTGGTTGACTGCATGCAGTGGTAATGTTATACTGACACAGACTCATAAACAACTGTGAATTTTAGAAGTGCCACAACTAGTCTTTGCTACAAGACTAACTGAATCAGTGGCTGCAGAAAAAAAAAAAAGAAATCTTGCTATAGTTATAGCAAGACCATTATTAACTTTGTAGTGAAATTACCGAGTTAAATTTGATGAAATTATCAAACTGTGTTTTGTCATTCTATTTATACAGGTAGTTTTGGTGTCTGCAAACATGTTTACAGTTATTTTTTTAAACTAATACTTGATAAGCCACTTCTGAGTTCAAGATGGATTAGAAAACTTAAGTTAAAAAAATGAAGAAGTTAAAGCAAAATGAAAAGTAAATGAACACAGAAGTTGCCGTCATTTATCATACCTTAATAGAAAAATTCTCTCTCTTGCAGAATTTAGCGGTCCATCATCTTCAGTGATCACCTTTGTAGCTGGAATGTGGGTAGCCGCTTCATTTCAGAGTGACCACATGAATCACCTCTTAAAGATTTCTAGTCAGTGGAGTTAATAAGAATTGGGCACATCACTTTATGATTTAGGAGAAGGGAAAGCAACTTCTGATAATACAGCAGTCAGAGACATTATGGGTGAATTACTGTTTTGAGAAAAATTTCAGGAAAAGTTACAAAAAATGTCTTGATAAAGGCAGACTAACACATTAGTGACTGTAGCTGGCTATGAACTGTAGCTGGCTAAGTGTGTTTGAGCTAAGCTCACAAGAAAAGTAGGAATGTTTATAGTATGTATGTTGCTGACTAAAGGTACGTGGTCATTTCAGCTTAATTATTCAAAAATAATAATCTGCCTAACATCTACTTTACATATTGAAATATAAACATATAGAGTGTTTTTTTAAAAACACTAAAATAAATAGAGATAATTTAAACGTGTAACATAATCTTATGTCTACATAAAATTCTAGTGTATTCCTGTTTTCATAGAAGTTTGGCCAACAGAGTTTAAGTAAAGCATGAGGAAAGTAGAAAAGTTCCAGAAAAGTAAATAAAAGAGGTAATAAAAACTTTAAAAATTATTTATATCAGAAATGAAAATTATGAAAAAAATATTGCATTTTATCTAATGAAAGCTATACTATTAAAGAATACATGTATACATAGAAACCTTAAGATCATTAAAATTACATTGAAACATTAAATATATAGAAGATGTATTTAGTTTAAATAAAATACAAATGTAAGGGCACCTGGGAGACTTAGTTGGTTGGGCGTCCAACTTTGCTCGGGTTATGACCTCCCGGTTGATGAGTTCAAGGCCTACATCCAACTCTGTGCTCACAGTTCAAAGCCTGGAATTTGCTTCAAATTCTCTGTCTCCCTCTATCTCTGCCACTCCCCTGCTTGTGTTCTTTCTCTCTCTCTCTCTCAAAAGTAAGTAAATATTTTAAAAAATACAAATGCTAGCATACAAAGATCCAATAACTAAGAAATATACTGTTTCCAAAGTGGGTGTATTTCTGCAGCACTAAAAGACCCCACTGTCATGGGGTTTACAATAAACAAACAAACAAACAAATAACCAAGTAGATACCTTGTGCAAATTCCTGATAAGTGCTGGGAAGAAAAATGAAAAAGATGAATAAAAATATATTGATATACATACATATATACATTTTTTGCATATACACTTGTATTTGTATATGCGTGTGTGTGTGTGTGTGTTTGTACAGATGTATATGTGTGTATGTATACAACCAGTTTTAAAAGTAAATTTATTTGGGGGAAGCGTTAAGATGGCAGAGCAGCATGGAGACCCTGACCATATCTCGTCCCTGAAACTCAGCTAGATGAGAACCAAACCATTTTGAACACCTAGGAGATTGATTTGAGGATTAACCCAACAATCTGCATAACTTGAGCCACAGAACTCAGTAGGTACATGGTGCAGAGAGGTGAACTGGGGGAGAGAAAAGCCACGGAAGGTAGTGAGCCATTTTTGCAGAAAGAGGACAGAGAAAGGGAAAGGGGGGAGTGCGGCACATCAGGATCATGCAAGAAAAGTACTCCCCCAAAAGTAGCTGGAGAGAGAGAAAGAGTGAAAGCATCCACAGGGACTAAATGAGAAATCTGCTCCTTAAAACCATTGACAGGAAGAAAGGAGAGGGTTTCAATACCACCAGGATTCTATAAACAGCTGACGTTTCGAGCTCAGTGTCTGGTGGTGCTCTGATGAGGAAGTAGCGTGAATCCCCAGGAAGAGACTCCATGTGCTGCATGGGGAGACATAGTTCCCTGGCTTGGAGTGCTTTTGGTAGAGGTCATATGGCCTCCACTGAGGCAAAGGTCCCAGCAGACCCTGGAGAGCACTTATGTTGCTGGTATTGGGACAAAGACCAGGATGCAGCAAAACCCGAGTGGCTGCGTGTTGTGAATTACCATAATCTCCGAATCTCTGCCATGGCGTGATGACACAAACATTTTCTGGGGCAAACTGACCATATTTCAGCGAGAACATCCCCAGAGAGTCATCGCTGGTCCAAGCTTAACCAAAGTTGTAAAAGGTATGTATGCTGAAAACTATAGAAAACTTATGAAGGAAATTGAAGAAAATAAAAAGAAATGGAAAAACATTCCATGCTCATGGATTGGAAAAACAAATATTGTTCAAATGTCAATGCTATCCAAAGCAATCTACACATTCCATGCAATCCCTTTTAAAATAGCACCAGCATTCTTCTCAGAGCTAGAACAATCCTAAAATGTGTATGGAACCACAAAAGACTCTGAATAGCCTAAGCAATTCTGAAAAAGAAACTTGAAGCTGGAGGGATCATGAGCCCAGACTTCAAGATGTATTACAAAGTTGTAATCATCAAGACAGTATGGTACTGTTACAAAAACAGACACTTAGATCAATGGAACAGATTAGAGAACCCAGAAATGGACCCACAAAAATATGGTTAAATAATCTTTGACAAAGCAGGAAAGAATATGCAATAGAAAAAAGGACAGCCTCCAACAAATGTTGGGAAAACTGGATAGCGACATGTAGAAGAATAAACCTGGACCACTTTCTTACACTATATACAAAAATAAACTCAAAACGGATGAAAGACCTAAACATAAGACAGGAAGCTATCAGAACCCTAGAGGAGAAAACAGGTAACAACTTCTTTGACCTCAACTGCAGAAACTTCTCACTGGACATGTCTCCAGAGTCAGGAGAAACAAAAATGAAAATGAATTATTGGGACCTCATCAAGACAAAAAGCTTTTGCACAGTGAAGGAAATAATCAGCAAAACTAAAAGCCAACTGATGGAATGGGAGAAGATATTTGCAAATAAGTATCAGATAAAGGGTTAGTATCCAACACCTATGAAGAAATTATGGGGGGAGAGGGCAAGATGGCGGAGAAGTAAGGAGCTCCGTACTTGCACTCGCGCCCATACATCACACAGAAAAGATCTGAAGCCATTGGAAACCTTACAAAACCTGAGAGATTGGGAGAAAAAGGACGCAGAATCCACTGAGAGAGCCTTCT